>NW_021329312.1:0-299 GCF_001605985.2 Dendrobium catenatum | reverse complement strand
TCTGGAGCGGGCCACGTTTGTTGCATGCTGATTGACGCTGTGGATCTCTAGATTTTTATTCTAGATGTCACACTAGGGTTTTCATTTAGTGGATCTCCAAAACTTGTTCGGATGTCACACTACTTTCTTTTAGTGGATCTCCAAAATTTTATTTGGATGTCACACTAATCTTCTTTTTCTTTTGCTCTTTCAGATATATCCATAGATCGTTGATATCTTGTCTTTGTAGGTTGACGCTAGTTGATAGCATATGCTCAATATTTGGAGAATGATGCGGACATCGGTACGAAGATTTGGCG
>NW_021329311.1:0-222 GCF_001605985.2 Dendrobium catenatum | reverse complement strand
TGTTAAACCTAAGCTCGGACTTCTTTTAGGGTAAAATCGTCTTTTGAAATCAAAAGGCTTAACTCAGAAAAATCAATTGGATAAGAAAAAGAGATTCGATCAAGACTTAGTTTCAGAAAAAATATCTTATAGAATAATTTATTAAAGTAGTTTGTTACAATCGCAAAATTCAAAATTAAGTCCATGAAAATCTCAAGTGATATATGAAATCTTTTAAGTTTT
>NW_021329310.1:0-947 GCF_001605985.2 Dendrobium catenatum | reverse complement strand
TTTTTCAGTTATTTGAACGTTGAATATGGTAAATTGAAAAAAAAGGTTTTCGTGGGCTTCCATCCTTTAATTTCTATTTTAATCATGTTTTCCCCCTCTAATAGAAAATGATTATGCCAGGCTTTAGTCTGTAATGTTTTTTGTTGAGATTATATCTTGGCAGGCGCCTTCGTGTAAGGTTTTAGGTGCTTCAATGATGTTATTATTATTTTAATTATTTCTTAAAACATACGTGACCACATTATGAGATGGAGTGCTACAAATTGAATGATTGAGAAGAAAGTATGGCGATGAAGAAGATAAAATAGATAGAAACAAAGTGTTAGATTAAGCTTATGTTATGAAAGCCACCAAGTTAAGTTGTTATTCACTTATTTACACTTGAAAAATAATTTTTGAGTCTTCTGGATGCTTTTTCTTAGAGAATCTATTTGGCATAGTTTTGTCCTTTTGGTACTTTGAACATATCTTGAAAAATGTGTTTTTTTAATAGTCTATTGTAGGATTTTATTGTAATAATTATCAGGTTATATTCTCAATTTTTAGCACTTCACTTTACTTAGATTTGTGCCTCAATTGGTGCTAATGCCTTAGGCATTAGACAACGTTGTTGTCTTAAGAGTGCTTAGTAACTTTTATAACATCACATTGGAATACGCATCTCTTAAAACATTTGGACCCCTAGATGCTGTTTATGAGTGTTGGGTCATATTGCAACCATAACTAGGTTGAATGTTGAACAGAAGATGTAAGATGAATACAACAACATAAAGTCTTTATCCCACTATGTGGGGTCGGTTCAAATGAATGCGTATTAAAATTATGAAGTTTAACTTTCAAATGAATATTTGATAAAATGTCAAGCTAAAATTTTTTCAAGGATTTGATAATAAAGAATATATTAAAATCGTTAGGTCATGCACAAGTAGTGTAGAGGATGCACAAAT
>NW_021329309.1:0-422 GCF_001605985.2 Dendrobium catenatum | reverse complement strand
TGGATATTGAATTAAAAAGTTTTGTTAGCCTTTAAAAAAACTTGAGCTTGTATTAACAATTTATGAATTTCTTACTTTTTCTGGATTATGCGTTGTCAATCCAATTCTACTAAGTTTTTTGATTATAACTAAGAGCTAATTTTTTCATTTTAAGAATATTTATTTTTTCACTAGATCAGAAATTGTTTTTTGTCTTTTGATTTATTATTTTTTTTTGTACCTCCTCTCTTTTTGATAATGTCAAAGGGGGAGAACGTATTATTGAATTTTCGTACTGTTATCATATTTGTATCTTGTTTTAAAAAAAAATAAAAACAACAAAAATATTTTCATCTCCCATATTTTTTTAAAAGTGTTATTCTAGTGAGGGGGAGAGTAGGAGAAATTGCTTTCTTTTGAAAATTCGAATTGAATTGTTTGCC
>NW_021329308.1:0-742 GCF_001605985.2 Dendrobium catenatum | reverse complement strand
TGGGTATTAAAATTTGTACAAAGGCTCTAAGAATTTCGCATCTTCTTTATGCATACAATGTATTGTTATTTTCGGATGCTAAAATGAGAAGTGTGTAGAGAGATAAAGTTCTGTTTCAAGAGAGAGAAAGTTCTGTTTCAAGAGAGAGAAAGTTCCTTTTCAAGAGAGAGAAAGTTCCATTTCAAGAGAGAGAAGCTCCAGGAAAGTAGAGAGAAAGTTTCATTTGATTTCAAAATTTTAATCTCCGTTTTTCTTGGCGGGTAATCCATCGATGATGGAGGAGGTGGTGGCTTTTGCCGCTGATCGTCGGATTCCACAAGGAAATTCACCTTCTATTTCTGTTCGTCCTCAAGGCTCATTTAATTCTCTAAAAGCAGGATCTCTCAGAATCAACGAGCCTTCAATTAAAGTTCAGAAGAAATCTCCGCTAGTACCTGGTAATGGTAAAGGGAAAATGAATCCGATTCAAGACTATAAACTTCTTTCGGATAATGGCCCATCTTCGATTCATCGTTTCAATGATACAGAAGCGTCGTCTTCATCAGGCATGAAATTATTTGTGAACATATTTAATAATAATATATCAAAGTCTCTATTTTGTAAGGAAAGTGTTTCCTTTGCGGAAAAACTATTAGAAAAACTTCAATTCTTTGTCACAATATCGATGAAGGTATTAATAAAGTTCCTGCACAAAACAATAGTGGCAAAATTATCTTCAATTCTGTGACAAGGAAACCAAACA
>NW_021329307.1:0-365 GCF_001605985.2 Dendrobium catenatum | reverse complement strand
TAACTATTTTCTTATCATGATACAATAATTTTCTTTTCTTGCTCTGGCCCTAATAGTTTGGGGCTTGGCTGTCCACACTATGTTCAGATTCTGTTCGTACGGTTTGGAATCTTTAATTCAGAGATCGGATGTAATTGAACGCTTAAAAAGTCTAGTTGGTTGTAGTCCGCCGCTGGAATCTAGGAAACTTTATCTGAATTGTTTATTTTTTGTCGCGGCTGCCGATTCATATCTAGCTTAGCTTAGGGGCATTTTTTTCTTTTTGGAACATTTAGATTAATTAAGGCACATTTATATATCTATCACATATGTAAGACTCGAGTTTAAGATCTTTTAGTTGATAGTCAAAACTCCTAACCAACAGA
>NW_021329306.1:0-218 GCF_001605985.2 Dendrobium catenatum | reverse complement strand
AAGAGGAGGTGTCCGATTTCACTACATTTGAAAAGCTGAATGAGTTTGTAAAGACCTTAACCTCTTTGTCTGAAAGCATAATAGATGACTTAAATGTATGTGTTGCACCTAAGTTAGAAGAAGAGGTGGGGAAGAATCGTGTCTTTTATAAAGCACATCAACCCTCAAGTTCAGAAGTGGATGTAGAACTTGAGGATCTTTCTTTGAATGAAATGGTA
>NW_021329305.1:0-328 GCF_001605985.2 Dendrobium catenatum | reverse complement strand
CACCATAAACATCATAATGAGATCATAAATTTATAAATGTGAGGATTGTGACCACTTCTCCAAAACTCATGAATTTTTTCAAACATAAGGCAAATTATAGAATTTTCCGACATAAAGAAACATGATTACTTTTTAACACAATGCTCACCACATTTCTTCCTTTTAGACCCAAAGAGCGCCACCAAACAAAAGGCATTCAAAACTTGCATCAACTCAACTTGAATTCTCAAATGAAACATAGAGCATATGAAGGTTTTCTAATCTTAGTGAGATGCATCAACTAACCAAAATTGTTTGTAAATGAAAGTTACAAAATTTTCATGCTCAT
>NW_021329304.1:0-213 GCF_001605985.2 Dendrobium catenatum | reverse complement strand
CAACTAGATCCAGAGTTGAAGTTAAAGATTTGAGTTTATGAATTGAAAAGATTTTGAATTTTGATAGAAAATTAGGATAAAGGTTGATAGAGTTTTGAGTTGAATCAGTGATTTTGAAGTTGATATTGGCATTGATGGCTTTAGGAAATAATAACTAAAGATGTTAGTATCATTTATAAAGTCAAGATTTGAAAATTTTGAATATAGTTTGGT
>NW_021329303.1:0-267 GCF_001605985.2 Dendrobium catenatum | reverse complement strand
TTCGTGAACATATTTTGCAAACAATCTATTGAACAAGTAAACCATAAATTTGTTCATGAACATCCTAAACAAACAATCTAACAAACATGGATAAATATGAAATGTTTCTTGTTATTAATAAAAATAATTATATTATTATGTTATAATTAAATTTTTTATATTATGTATATTTATCATTTTTATAATAACGTATTATTTAAGTTTTCATCGAGCGGTTTTAATCGAACCCGATCGAGCTTTTTATCGAGCTTGTTCATGAACATCAAC
>NW_021329302.1:0-299 GCF_001605985.2 Dendrobium catenatum | reverse complement strand
AATAAAAATGACATGAGAAAAGATTCAAAAACTTAATGAAGAATAGGTTGACTCCCTTTAAATTAAATAGTTTTAATATGATCAGAATGATTTTAATCAAAAGTTAAAACTTAACAACTTCCTTTAAAGAAAATTGTAGTTTCAAAATATTTTGAATTTCAATGCTATGAAAAGAAACGGGGATAGAGTTGTTTATGCTCTAACATCCGAATCTAGTTTATGATAAAGATAAACCTTGAATTGAATTTTATTTCTTTTTGATGAAGTTACCATAGACTTTATCAGGAATAGAATCCCTC
>NW_021329301.1:0-233 GCF_001605985.2 Dendrobium catenatum | reverse complement strand
AGAGTATTATTTTTCAAAATGAAGGATTTACCTCTTTATTATTTTGTCCCAATCAAAATGACATAAGGAACCAAATTTAAAATTTCAATAAGAAATTGGTTGACTCCATCTAAACCCAAAAAGGTTAGGGATTTGAAATTTTGCTAACCCAAGTTAAGCTCCCTACAAGCTAAACTGGGCTCTCTCCCTTATATGCATTTTTTTGAATTAAAATCTAATTCAAAAGGATAGAA
>NW_021329300.1:0-328 GCF_001605985.2 Dendrobium catenatum | reverse complement strand
TGATTTTTGATGACTACTCAAGGTTCACTTGGACTAGATTTCTTACACATAAAAATAAGTCTTTTCAGGAGTTTAGAACATTTTCTACTTGGATTTATAAAAAACTAGGTTGTGAGATCTTGACAATCCATAGTGATCATGGAGAAGAGTTTGAGAATAAAATATTTGGAGATTTTTGTGAAGACAAGGTGATTAGCCACAACTTCTCTGCTCCTAGGACCCCTCAGCAGAACGAGGTAGCTGAAAGGAATAACCGGACCTTGGTAGAAGCCTCTAGAGCAATGCTTGCTAAGTATTCACTTCCAAAATACTTTTAGGCTGAAGCGGT
>NW_021329299.1:0-234 GCF_001605985.2 Dendrobium catenatum | reverse complement strand
AATTTTGTTCAATTTTTGCTATATATTAATAAATAGTATTGTCATTATTATAGTTTTTACACACGATCACTTGGTGCTCCAATCCTTCTCTGTTACTCACGCCATCTGCTTCACACACAAGCAGAAACCAAAATTCCAGCCTCCCCTACTCTTATTCTGTCGAAACAGTTTGAATGATTGCAAATGTAGTGTACTGTAAATAATATAAATATGTTCAAAATTTTAGTGCTTTGA
>NW_021329298.1:0-241 GCF_001605985.2 Dendrobium catenatum | reverse complement strand
TTGCTAGAGCTATGACAGCGATGACTGCACAATTGACAGCATTGGAGGCGATGCCTCAGGTGACAGGAGTAACCACTCCTACTGCATCCAGGAATGAGCCCACAATACTCCCACTAGTGCCAGGCCCACCTACATTAGCTAACACCACAGTTCAGAGTCAGTCAGCATAGTTGTTAAAGGGATAGATTCAGGACTTGATAGCCTAGAAGATTGATTAGTTGATTTCCTCCAGAAAGGCTGG
>NW_021329297.1:0-439 GCF_001605985.2 Dendrobium catenatum | reverse complement strand
GAGGCCTTGTTCGTGAAAAGATTTGCCAGTGCAATAGGGAAAACTACTATCGCTGATCTTGCTCTAGATAAAAGGAGAAAAGATGAGTCAGTGGCGAAATATATAACATGCTGGCGTAATCTCAGTATGAAGTGCGAGCAACAGCTGGAAGAAGAACATGCAGTCCAACTACTGATGGGAAACATTGATGACAAAATGCAATCCTTCTTATGCATGGCTTCAATCACTACTTTCCAAGATCTGTTGGATAGGGTGGCAAATTTTGAAAAATTGAACTTATCAAAATCTGAAAACCTCCCTGATAAGCTTAAAAAGGCTAAGGCGCCTGATGCTAGGAGAAATGATGTTTACTCCGCATTCCCTCCTAGACTTGATAAAAGTAAAAGGGCAGTATATAATGTTGATAAAGGAAAGCAGCCTATGCAGTATGAAGAAAAAT
>NW_021329296.1:0-218 GCF_001605985.2 Dendrobium catenatum | reverse complement strand
TATTCAAACATAGTTCTTTTCTAATTAAATTGAAAAAGTTTGATATAAGGAAGGATAAAGCAAGTTTTTGATTTTTTTTAGATTAGTGCAATATTATTTATCTTAAAATAAATTTAAGAATATTGAGATTTATTTGGATTAAGATATGATCAAATAATCTAATTAATTCTTTTAAATTAAATTTATCTCATTTTGATTAGATTGATAATAAGTTGATG
>NW_021329295.1:0-305 GCF_001605985.2 Dendrobium catenatum | reverse complement strand
GGGCATCGTCGATTAGACCTGTCTGACCTCCAAATATCGCAAGAGCCCGAGCCGACATCGGTCTCATTTTCGTCGCACCCGAGGAAGGCATAATGAGGTTTTCATTCAGTTTGACTGAACCTCGGACCAAGAACGAAGTCGAGTACGAAGCTCTATTAGCAGGGTTGGAGATTGCAATCGATGTCAGAATCCAACATCTCCAAATCTTTGGTGACTCCCAGCTCGTAATAAATTAGGTCCTCGGTATTTATAAGGTTAGCAAAGTCGAATTGGCCCATTACCATCGCCGAGCCCTCGAGCTTCTG
>NW_021329294.1:0-295 GCF_001605985.2 Dendrobium catenatum | reverse complement strand
CAAAATTTAAAGCATGCAAATAGCAACTATCTTAACATGAATAACCAATAATTTCAAATGAAGAGCTAAATTTTGGATACCAAATTCCTAAGTTCTGAGTTCCTAGTAAGTATCTTAAAATCCTTTTCACCACTGTCAAATGTGATTCTTTTGGATCAGAATGAAATCTAGCACACAAGAAAACACTAAACATGATATCTGGTATGCTAACAGTATAATAAAGTAAAGATCCAATAATCCCTCTAAATTTCTTTTGATTAATAGATTTTCCCTTAAGGTCCTTATCCAATTGAAC
>NW_021329293.1:0-694 GCF_001605985.2 Dendrobium catenatum | reverse complement strand
TCTAGTTGGTGTAACTTTCTAGTAAGTTACCCATCCCAAAATTGCTTCGGGATGAGCATGCTTAGCTATAGATTTTCTTAATAAAATTTTAATTATTACACCAAAAGGAATCTCGATGTCTAAGAGTTTAACTTCTTTTACTTAAGGAATTTCACAATCTTCCCAACTTAAGTAACTGGCATCTTCATCAACATCTTTATCTAAGAATTGTCCATCAAGTAAATATGATTTTGGAGGTGGCCACTATATGCTCAAGTGGTAGCTCCTGTCATGTAGCACTTTATCCCATATAAGGTTCAAGATGTGGCTCCTATGGCATGTCACTATATCTTATATGAAACATAGTTCTCATTTTCTAGCTGGTATTTTGCTCTGATATGATTTGTAATATCCCAAACTCTTAACTATAGAGATAATATTTTCTTTGGCCTAAGAGCCTCACAATTTAATTTGTTGGTGTAACTTCTCAGTAGGCCACGTACCTATCTTAAATGGTTAGAGGCTAAGGAAATGGTAGCATGTATATGAGTGGCTTGAGAGTGCTCCCATGAAGGGAGGGGACCACATTTTACCCCCTTTGGCTAGACTATCACTTGGGCTTGGATTAAGAGACATTTAGGAATGGTTTTGGGTTTATTTGAGTGGTTTATGCTGGCTGATTTGGAGGGAAATGAATTTCTTGGCAATGCTTAAC
>NW_021329292.1:0-294 GCF_001605985.2 Dendrobium catenatum | reverse complement strand
TTTAATGACAATTTTGAAGTTTTTCAAAGACTTCAACGTACCCTTTTCAAATCAAACCCCAGGACTCTCTTCCAATACATCCTAATCACCCTTAGGAGTGCATTGGAATCAAGTTCTGACCCTGGTCAAGTCTTTTTGACCATAACGACCTTTTTGACCAAAATGACCCTAAGGGATTCAAATGTTGATTTCAAACCAAACGACCTCCAAATTGAATGCAACCAGTTCCAACAAGTTTCACATGTCAAACCAAACCAGTTGGACCCAAACCCAGACCTTGGGTCAACCTGATTG
>NW_021329291.1:0-235 GCF_001605985.2 Dendrobium catenatum | reverse complement strand
GGCATTCCTCAAGATGCAAGTTGCAACCTAACTGATTGGGCAAACACAACCATCAATTCAAACCTTAATTCTTTGGCTTCACTTAGTCAGCACAAAGCTAATTATACCCCTCAAGTCAAATCCTAATTCTTTGGATTTACTATAGTCAAAGTTATGAAAATCAGCATTGGAGCTCATTCCTAACAGTGATATGAACTACATTGTCAATGGACCTTCCTCGAGATGTATGCCCAAT
>NW_021329290.1:0-402 GCF_001605985.2 Dendrobium catenatum | reverse complement strand
TTTGTTTATTAAGCAGGTTAGATTCAAGTTGACCTGCTAACTCAATTTTATCTTGAAATAATTCATTTAATACTTTTCTTAAATTCTTTTATTTATTAATATAACTTTTTTTGTGCTTAATCAATTCCTAAAATCTATTATTAATAAACTCATAAAAAAATATTTGTTTAATTAAAATGAGATATCAAAACAGGTTCTAGTTGCTAGCAGATCCCGATCAAATTTAAATTTTTGACCGTTTAGTAAATGGGTCAAAGTCAAATCAGACCAATTTCAAATTGGATAGAAATCTAATCTCTTTACTTATGGCTGCAAGCGAACCAAACATTAAACGAGCTACTCGTTGTTCGGTTCGACTAAAGCTTGTTTGTGATCATTTAATTAGCTAAACAAATAAACTTG
>NW_021329289.1:0-279 GCF_001605985.2 Dendrobium catenatum | reverse complement strand
TATTGATTGTACATTATAATTATAAGTCATATAGTATGATTAGTACAAAAAATTTTAACTTTTAAAATTTATATCACTCCCCATGTGTGTACAGTCACCTAATTGCATACACTCTTATGTTACTAGACTCATGAAATAGAAACTAAAGAAAAATAAAATTACAGACTTTGTTACTTGATAATCCTATTCAACCCATTCTTGAGCTTTTAGTAGCCTTGAGCAATGTATTTCTTACATGTAATGTTAGTGCTCACTAATACAAAAAATATTTAAATAATT
>NW_021329288.1:0-200 GCF_001605985.2 Dendrobium catenatum | reverse complement strand
GGAGGAGATGGAGGGCGACGAGATCCCCTGGAGGATTTTCCAAGGTGTCTACCATCTGGAGGAATGTCATTATGGGTCCTTTTTGGGGCCCACTTCTGACGTTGTTTGTAAACTTGGGTGAATCTCAGGGAAGCCTCACCAGATGTCACGCCCAGATCAGTTTTTCTTTCTCTTCTTTCTTTTTCATTTCTACGAGGCTT
>NW_021329287.1:0-242 GCF_001605985.2 Dendrobium catenatum | reverse complement strand
AAAACCCCCAAAAGGGAAAAAACCACGGGGCCTCGCCTAGTTGTAAAGTTTCACTAGTGATTTAACAGATTACAGATGGCTGATTCGTCCCACAAGTTGGGATAATCAGAATACAATTTGTTTCTCCCATGAAGTTTACAAAATTATACGAATTCCTGGCGTTTCCTGAAAATCCTGCCGAGTTTCGACGTCTTCAAGCGGCAGAAAGAGCTTCGGCGGCGGTGGTCGAGGAGGTGAGGAAT
>NW_021329286.1:0-283 GCF_001605985.2 Dendrobium catenatum | reverse complement strand
ACCGGATGAAATATTCTATTGCGATTAAGAGTTAATCCTGCATTAGCAGTTAATTCTGTTTCATCTGAATTTGATGTTTTATCTCCTATAGTAGAAGGAATAGAAATACGAGGAAGATTGATAGATCTTCTAGGATTAAATCTGACTTCGACATCTCCGTCAGATGTTTGAATTATTTGATCGATCTCTTGATTAATAATTGGCTTAGGTGTAATTACTTGAGGCAATAACCATTGTTCTGGAAACGTTATTTCATTCCATCTAATTACTCTATTTGTAGCTA
>NW_021329285.1:0-265 GCF_001605985.2 Dendrobium catenatum | reverse complement strand
GGTTTCATTGAATTTTCAAATTTATTTTTAACTAATGTGTTATGGCACTTTCAAATTTCGAGTCGGGTTTGAGAGAAACCGAGAAGGTATGCGAGAGAAGGAAGACGCGAGAGAAAGAAGCAGAGAGAAAGCGTAAAAGATTTGTATTATTGCCCTGAAATGTACAGTAGTTACTTGTATATATAAGCGGTACAATTGGTATAAAAGGTAAATACATAAAGGAAATGCAGAAAGAGCCGTTGGTGCTTATATCGTCCCTCAAATT
>NW_021329284.1:0-260 GCF_001605985.2 Dendrobium catenatum | reverse complement strand
AAGAGGATGCAAATTTTTGAGTCAGTGAAAATATATTAAGGTCATCCTTTAGAAATATGTAATGGATAAAGCTAAATCATTAAGTACACTAATGAGTTCCTCAGTGCAGTTAGATAAGGACTCCAAAATCAAATTTGTTAATCAAAAGAAATTTAGAGAAATAATTAAATCAATACTTTATAGGAGGAGTTTCTAAGGAGTGGACGTAGGTCTAGTTTGGACCGAACCACTATAAATTTGGTGTTCTTTTGTTCACTTTT
>NW_021329283.1:0-202 GCF_001605985.2 Dendrobium catenatum | reverse complement strand
TGTAGATGAGAAGAAAACTTAGATTATTTTTATATTTAATAATTTTTCTTTCACATTAAAGTGAGTCAGTTATTTATCATTAGAAAGATGGAAAGTCTATTGCTAATTTTCCATTTGGTGAGAGCATAGTGTTTGCGATGAAGATTTTATCATAAAATTGACTCTAGTGAGATGTGTTGCATGCATTTTTTGGATGATTTTG
>NW_021329282.1:0-324 GCF_001605985.2 Dendrobium catenatum | reverse complement strand
GCACAAGATTGTGCGAATTATAGAGGAATTAAGTTAAGGTGTCATACTTTAAAATTATGGGAGCGAGTTATGGAGCATAGGTTGCGACGTGATACAAATGTTTCTCAAAATCAAATTGGGTTCATGTCAGGTAGGTCGACTATGAAAGTCATACATTTATTAAGATTTTTGATTGAGAAATATAGAAAAAATAAAGATGATCTACATATGATATTTATTGATTTAGAAAAAAACATATGATGAAGTTTCAAGAGAAGTGCTATGGAGAGTTTTTGAAAAGAAAGGAATTAATAACACTTATATTCAAATCATTAAAGATATGTA
>NW_021329281.1:0-201 GCF_001605985.2 Dendrobium catenatum | reverse complement strand
CGAAGTATTTTACTTGCACAAAATTTTTCGTAATTTTTGGGCAAAGGCAAAAATCTTTAAGGAATTTGTACATGTTGGTACAAGTGAGGATTTTGGGATTTTCAGGTGTCCGTTTTGTAAACCGATTTCAACGATATTTTTTAAATAACATGTTTTATTTTATAGATATTTTTCTATAATTTTAAAAATCTAAAAATAAAT
>NW_021329280.1:0-590 GCF_001605985.2 Dendrobium catenatum | reverse complement strand
TATATATATATATATATATAGTAGAAGGGGAGAAATGGTCATAAAATGCTCTCTTAATTATGCCGCCCAAACAGCCAATAGAAGCCTCTTAAGTTAGCCCATTTAATGTGGAGTTAATGCACTCAGTATAGGAAAACAATAAGGTGGAAACCTAACAGTAACATCATTGAAAACTGAACAACATCATGGGGATAAAAAACAAGTATATGGAAAGCTAGCAGTAGAGAAAATGGGACATGAGGAAAAACAACCAGCATCGGGAAAGAGTTGGGCCAAGCCCAATAAGAAAAACAAGCCAAAATAAATACTCAACTAATCATCAAAGATGCTAAATCAACACAAGTGGAAACCAAAGGAGTGAAACTTCATAATAGCACCAAATTAAGAATAATCATGAGTTGTTTTCCATCGTTGGGCCATACAAACTAAACTTATAGAGCTTTCAAAAATATAAGGAAAAAAGAAATAATATGATACAAAAGACTTCCTTCTATAAAACATAAACAAACAAAACCTTAGAATACAACCACTTCAAACTTTCATTAAACAGGACACAATAAGTCCTTACAACTTATAATAAAACATGACAC
>NW_021329279.1:0-228 GCF_001605985.2 Dendrobium catenatum | reverse complement strand
CGGGGCACTCTTGAAGGTGGCAACGAAGCTCATAATGCCATCCGTCAGCCCACTCCACAGAATGTTGCAAGTACTTCTGAACCTGTGACTGCTGCATAGTTGGAAGGAATAATAACAGAAAGGATTAGGGCCATCATAGCCGTTGATCAAGCAGAAAAATTAGTGGGCAAGGGTCGTCCGTATCCTACTGAGTACGACCAAGTGCCGTACCCAAAAGGGTATTCCGTA
>NW_021329278.1:0-215 GCF_001605985.2 Dendrobium catenatum | reverse complement strand
TTGCATTTGTTTGAGTGATTCATATGTTTTATGTATGTTGAGTTTAACTTAGGTTAGGGTGTCAAAATTGAGTTATTGGTCAGGTTTGGGTCGAACTAGACACTGACCCTCTACTATTTTACATGAGCTGAACCCGACCCATTTCGCCGATGGGTTGGAAATTTCAAATCGAACCTAGCCTATCAAGTTTTTGGGTTGACCTGATCCGACACAAA
>NW_021329277.1:0-208 GCF_001605985.2 Dendrobium catenatum | reverse complement strand
CGTCACGATGATAACTGATGACCAACTTGAACTGAATCACATCCACTTCTCTCCTAAGTTGATATCAAGCAGTTCAGCATCCCTCCAATTTTCTATCATTCAGAATTCCTTTTCAATTAACTTTGATTCAAACGCGAACCAGCGATTCAACTCTCCTACCTAAAACAATTATTAAGGCCTAGTCAATACCAAACCTCCAATTTTAGAC
>NW_021329276.1:0-242 GCF_001605985.2 Dendrobium catenatum | reverse complement strand
TTCTTCTGATTTTCCACCAGCTGGGCAACTTCATGGCATCCCCTAAGTCATGAGGCATCAAAACCTTCACTGCTGCTCGTATCTCTGTCTTCAACCCATTCATGAAGTTCTCCTCCATTACCGTATTTGATAATCGCTCCACCCTACTGGCTAGGTGCTCAAACTGCTCCCGGTAGTCTGCTACTGATCCCTCCTGTGCCAAAGCAAAGAACGGCTCATAGAAATTTCCTCCCCGGTCAGTT
>NW_021329275.1:0-229 GCF_001605985.2 Dendrobium catenatum | reverse complement strand
CAGTTTGACTATAAGCTCGCTGCAATCGGAGTTCGGGTGCTCCCAGAATTAATTTTTGAAGTTTCCCACTAGCTTTTGCCTCAAGATTCGTGCCCAATCAAGCTAATTTTGTGATGACGTATCAAATGTAGAGACATTCAACTAAATCATTAAAGCTCTTTGGAAATATATTTCTTGATGTCTCACTTTTTTTTTTTCACTATTTCACATTAATTTCTCTTGTCTCAAG
>NW_021329274.1:0-345 GCF_001605985.2 Dendrobium catenatum | reverse complement strand
CAATAACCACGCGCCACGTCACCTAAAACTCGGTATTGCTCGGTATACATTCAGACCGTTCGATTTTTGATCGGATGTAATAATTTCTCGGAGTTGTAGGTGTGAGTTGAGTGTAGTATATTTCTTGAATAATTGGATTTTGGTTTATTTACATTTATTTATTTAAATAATAAAATAAGTCTTACAAAATCTTAGAAATTTGATTTAAATAAAAAAACCTCATTAGTCTATATGTTTGTGTTTAAGTAGTTCATTAAATTTTTTTATCAAACACTTCTTTAATGATGATTTTATTTCATGTTTATTAATTTATTTTATGGTTATTAGCTATCATATTTTATTTCT
>NW_021329273.1:0-243 GCF_001605985.2 Dendrobium catenatum | reverse complement strand
AATTCTCTTCCTTTACTTCATTCAAAGTGAATAATATATTTCTTGAAGGATAGGGAAGAGATTGTAGCGAAGAAAAGGAAAATTGGAAGAGAAGGGATTTTGAGAGTTTGAGAAAATATCATTCGTAAGTGAAACTCTTTTTATATAAGTTTATTATGGGATTATAATTTTAAATTTTACATGAAAGTTATTGTTCGAATTTTAGGTAATTAGAGAGTGAAAGATCAAGTTGTATGTGTTGAT
>NW_021329272.1:0-246 GCF_001605985.2 Dendrobium catenatum | reverse complement strand
TAGAATTCGAATTTCAAAATAAGCATTTATCCCCTTATATATCTTTCTTAATTGGATGAAGACCAATTAGGAAATTAACTTAAATAAGGGTAATTTGAAATTCAAACACGTTTGGGTCCAAGGGGGAAGATTCGGTGGCAGGAGTTTTTGCTGGATGGTGGGCTAGGGGTCACGGTGGGCGCTGGAGGGGGAGGTGGAGTCGGAAGACAGGCTAGCAGCGGCGGGATTAAATTGGCTGGCGGCCAA
>NW_021329271.1:0-588 GCF_001605985.2 Dendrobium catenatum | reverse complement strand
TGTGCGGGCCTATCCCCCATATATAACTTATTTCACTTATTATATAGTCATCATTTTTAGCCATAATGACATATGCTTTTGATGACATTGTTGCGCTTTAGCTGCCCTTTAGTTGCACTTTAGTTGCACTTTGGTTGCACTTTGATTGCACTTTAGTTGCGCTTTAGTTGCACTTTGGTTGCACTTTAGTTGAGCTTTGGTTGCACTTTGATTGCACTTTAGTTGCGCTTTGGCTGCACTTTGGTTGCACTTTGGTTGCACTTTTTGCTCATTCACTAATTTATGAATATTTACCCTTTTAAGTTTACCAAATCATTAACATTGCTAAAAATTACCCTTTATATAACAATTTCATACATATACAACAATATTCATACAAAATAACCAAAATAAACTAGAATACATGTGATCATAAACATAATCAAGAAGAAGTGCGATAATAAAACATTTACTAATTCTTATAATCTTGTTTGGGTATCTCACCTCATGAAGAATTGGTTCTCCTAGACTCAACCTTCTTTTCCTTTTGTAAATAACTTTCACTAAACTTTCTCATTCAACAGCACACCTTTTTCAAATTTGGTCACC
>NW_021329270.1:0-1440 GCF_001605985.2 Dendrobium catenatum | reverse complement strand
AGAGATCGTGGAGGTTTGCACTCACAAAGAGAACAATGTCAAATTTTTCATTCATCCAAAAAACCTCCCATTACAATGCATGAGGCCTCATATAAATAGGCCAAAATGAAATAACAAGAAATGACACAAATGCCCTTCCGGGCTACATAAGCGACTCAATACCCATAAGGGCAAAAACGGAAAAACATAAAATAAAAATAAACTACTACATAAAATGATAAAAATACAGATCATGATCGTGGCCGTCGATCTCCGGCGTCTCCTGAAGGTACATGTGTCGAAATTGCTGACGATGTCCCCATCATTCTCCCCAGGTGGGAGAAAACTCGACCCCGTCGACTAGATATCTATGGAGCCCTCGCACAACTCTAGGAGATCTGGGTCTAGGCTCTGTAGCTCGTCCCTGTCAATCCAAGTATCCTCTATCTCCGGTGTCCCTTTCCAATGAACTCGGTATCTTCGGCGCCCACCTTCCTTTGTGGAAATGACCTCATCATCTAGTATTGCTTCGATCTTCTCCTCTATAGGTGAGTAAGGTAAATTGGGGAGTGGAACTGGGTTGGGGATCTCACCAGGTGGGGTCACACAAGGCTGATTTAAGGAGTGGATTTTGGGGTTAAAATTCAGGTCCTTCCAAGGTTATTAGGTCTTCTATATTAAATGTAGGATTCAAGTTAAAGTCTCAAGAGAGGTCCAGTACGTAGGCATTACTATTAAACTTTGAGATTATCTTAAATGGTCCGGTGCTTCGAGCATGCAGCTTCTTTACGGCACCCGGAGAAAAGCTCTAGGCGGACCCGTACCATCACAAAGCTCCAACTTTGAATTCTTTGGACCTTCTTTTGTTATCAGCAATAATTTTAAAATGGGCGTTACTTTGTTCAATTTTCTTTTTAATTTCCTTAAATTAACTCCTAAAGGTGAAATGCAGATGCAAATGCAAGAGATCGGGTGTGCATGGTGAATGACAAGACTCATGAGCTTACAAAAGTTCCAAACATAGACAAATTAGGAAGACAATAGACTACAACACACACACACACAACATACTAACTCACATGAACACGTTGCTAGAACAGGTGGACGAGTCAAAAAAGAGGGGTCTAAAGTGTTCGGTCTAATGGAACTGGTGAGGGGGAGCAATGAAGACATCCTTAGCTAAAAGGGCTTTTCCATAGGGCATCTCAGCTCGGGTCACAGACAGTCTCCTAGCGACGGTAGGGTAATCTATCAAAGTCATCCAACTAGCAGAGAGAATATCCTTACTAGGGAAGGACAAGGATATAGAGGGCATAATGTAGGAATCTGGAATATGAAAATATGAGGGGTCGTGACTTACTACCATAGTAGGATAGCCCAAAGAGTGACTAGCGGGTATGGGACACAAGAGATGGGGTAGGGTTTCCCTAACATAATTGGGCACAACAGTTAGAAATGTGA
>NW_021329269.1:0-265 GCF_001605985.2 Dendrobium catenatum | reverse complement strand
ATAATTTAAAAATACAGTATACCTTAATTGTCTATGACGGCAACTTCTTTCTGTTTTGAGCTTATCGTCCCGGCCGATACATGTATGGTCCAGACCGATATGTTAATGACGGCTGCCTTAATTAAGAATCCATATTTAGACTTTCTATTTTAAGCCTGATCGTCCAGGACGATGTAAATATCGTCCTGGCCGATATGAGTAAAAAAAGAAATTCTAATTCTCTCAAATGTGTGTGTGTGTAGGGTTGCTTAGCATCAGTCTCTTT
>NW_021329268.1:0-271 GCF_001605985.2 Dendrobium catenatum | reverse complement strand
ACAGCCAGAATTAAAACCCCTCATTGGCCACATTCTTCCAACCTGTATTCCCACTACTTTTGAATGGTTTAAAAACTTAGCAGAAAAATAAAGAAAAAGATAAAAATAGTTTGATCTAAATTAAGCATTTGATTTTCTTTAAAGAGTAAAAAAATTATAGCACTGCTCAATATACACTAAGGAGTTCTTCGCTATTATGGATGTTAAAAGCAAATTTACATTATAATTTAAAAAAAAAACAGTAAAAAAGATTGATATATGAAAAGCAAAT
>NW_021329267.1:0-223 GCF_001605985.2 Dendrobium catenatum | reverse complement strand
TCTGGGGAAAAAGAAAGTCAATCACTCAATCACATGCATGACAAAAATGATGAAGGTGGCATCATCCCCTCATAGGCCAGATTATCCGAACTCTACCCGTAGGCGGAGAGGTGTCTTATTAAAAGGAGAGAGAAGAATGCATTGATATGCATGTGACCCTGGTTGATTCTAATAGTTTCCTAGATTGTTAGATTTCTATATTATTTAAACTTAAAATTTTGAA
>NW_021329266.1:0-438 GCF_001605985.2 Dendrobium catenatum | reverse complement strand
GAGATGCGTTGCCTCTCTTCTTTTTCTCTAGTTTCCAGTTCTCCTAGCCGGCCGAATGTTGACTGAACCCCGTGTATTGATCGAACCAAATTGGGACATTTCCTTTTGATTAGGAAAGCCTAGAATTTTCCCTTACACTAAACCCATTCGAGAAGATAATCTAACATCCCTAATCAAGAGTTTTCCTAAGTCAAGGCTTAGGATGTAATTAACTACGGGGGCTTACGCCCATAAGAAACCGATCCCCACAATCAAATAAACCCTATTGGAGCTGATTTATCGAATAGGGGAAATCTCGTGAATTTTGGGTTATAGATATTATTATCCATCGAGGTTGGTAGGTGAATGCCGCTGTCCTCCATGGCTAATCGTATCTATAACTCCATTTGCTCTTCCATCGGCCTGCTTGTGTCAATTGTAAAGATCTACGACCACTTT
>NW_021329265.1:0-256 GCF_001605985.2 Dendrobium catenatum | reverse complement strand
CATACTGAATGCACTATTTTGATTGGCGCATTCAATTCAAATAGGAAGAGAGAAAGAAGGCTAGAGAGAGAGAGAGAGAGAGAAACAGTGTTAGAGAGAAACGACGGGAAATAGAGAGAGGGAAAGAGGGTGGATGAGAGAAAAAATATTTTTTTTCTTTTTTTAATAATTCTAAGAAATGAATTTAAATAAAATTTTGAAATATAAAAAAAAATAGTTATAAATACATAATAAATATCAAAATTAAATTTATTTA
>NW_021329264.1:0-241 GCF_001605985.2 Dendrobium catenatum | reverse complement strand
TATTGGTGTATTTGTACCTTTTTCATCTTTCAAAAATTAAAAAAAAAAACAAAAACGGTTGATCTCTCCTATTTTTCAAAGTTTTATTTTAGTAAGGGGGAGATTAAGAGAACATGATTTCTTTTTTGCAAATTCAACTAGTAAAATTATTTCTAACGTTATTTGCTTTGGATACAAGAAACCTGGACATATGAAAAATCAGTGCCCTAATTTGATAACTCCAGGAAAAGAAAAGGAAAAG
>NW_021329263.1:0-237 GCF_001605985.2 Dendrobium catenatum | reverse complement strand
TCCTCCTAATACAAGCTAAAAGGCCTATTAATAGGCACCTAAGGCTATACAAATAGCCACACACAAGCAATACAAAAACAAACCTAAAAAATTTGGAATAAAACCTAACAATCAACTCCTTAGTCCAGATTTTACAAAAAACAAGATAACCACTGTTCATAAAGAACAGCCAAAGAATGATCATGTCGGTCTCCTCCGCCGAAAGCGTCCACCGACATTCTATCTCCACCTCCCGAC
>NW_021329262.1:0-235 GCF_001605985.2 Dendrobium catenatum | reverse complement strand
TTTTCTTCAATTTGAAGTTGAAAAATGAAGTCTCTGTGACGATTTTAGATCATTCTCATATTCTGATCAAGTTATCTAATGATCTAGATTATTGTAGAGTTTTCTGACACCGCTCTTACCTTGTTTTTAATTGCTTTATGAAACTGACAAAGTGGTCGTTGACTTTGGACATTGGTGTTGAACCGCCGGTGATACCTTTCTGTATCTCTTTTCCTCGTCTCGCCTCGTATTCTCT
>NW_021329261.1:0-273 GCF_001605985.2 Dendrobium catenatum | reverse complement strand
TATGGAGAGAAGAAAGAGATTAGAAGCCAAGAAGAAGAGTGGAAAGAGCCCGCAGGATTTCCATAGAAGAAGAAGAAGAAATGGAACCAAGCTCTCAAGCTTTTTCCAAAAAAAAAAACTCTCAGGTTTTATCCCAAAAATTATCATCATAACACACTTTTTATAACTCAAAACATCTACTATATATAGGCATAAGAGGGGAACTAAACAGCCATTACAATATTAATTAAAAACTAGAAATAGAAGGCCAAAAGGCACTAAAAACTGCAGTAA
>NW_021329260.1:0-323 GCF_001605985.2 Dendrobium catenatum | reverse complement strand
ATTGAACTCAAATTGAAACCGATTCGGGTCAAATTGAGCTCATCGCAGTCAAAATAAATTATTCGGGCTTGATCGAACAGAGTCGAGTTAAATTTGACTCAATTCGGATCGACTCGAGTTCGAATCGGGCTCGACAAGGTCTAATCGAATCAATCGAAGGTGCTCGAGAATATTTGAGCGAAAATTGAGGTCAACAGATTGGACATCGTCCAGCTTCATTTAAGGGCGATGTTCAAGACGATTTTCCTCATATTTGAACTGTTCGGCCAGGATGATATGCCTATCGGCCTGGACGATAATGTCGGCAACTTGCATTAATGAGC
>NW_021329259.1:0-949 GCF_001605985.2 Dendrobium catenatum | reverse complement strand
TCATGCTTATGGATGTGTTTTATGTCTATTTCTTTATTTCAATGCTGAATGTGAATTACTGGTGGCATTTTGATGTGGTGTTGCATGTTCTAGTTGACTTTTTTGGGGTGTTGGGCTTGTGCTTTGATTTCACTTACTTTGTTATGGATGGTATTCCTAGTTGTTGCTCTCCTACCTCCTACTACTATCATGGGACCTGGGTTTAGCTGGATTTTATGGCAGTGGGTATTAATGGGAGTATTGGTGGGGACTAGTGTTGTATTATTGTTGTTGTGGTTTTTTTCTGGTATGGGATTGTTGGGTGGTTTCTGGTGGTCTGCTTGGTTGCCTGAGCTATCTCCTCATCTCGGTTTAGCTGGGTTTTAGTTGTTGGCTTTGGGGGTGGTTCTGTTTGGGTTGTTGCTGTTGTTCTAGGGGTCTTGTGTGGTTACCTTTTGAGGCCCTCAGTTTCTTTTTTGTGTTGTATTATTTTTCTGTCCATGAGTGGCTCTATTTGGGTGTGGGTGGCTGCCTTCTCTATGGGCTTATCATGTTGCTTTTTGGAGCTGCTTGTTAGGGGGTGGTTGGTTTGGCTTGGTGGTAGGATGGAGCGGCATTGGGTTTACCCAAGTGATGTATGGTGGTTTCATTCTATCCTGAGCTCGTTCTACATGTACCCTTATTTGGCTTTTAATGCTGGCTTGGGTTGGTTTTTGTTAGTAGCCTACATGGCATGCCCTTTTCCTTTTTGTTTTTGTATTTGTATACTTTGCTTTGTTGTTATTCCCTGGATCATTGTTATAGTGTTTTTTTACATGTGTGTTGACCTTTTGCTCAACTATGGGAGGACTTTTACTCTGGAGCTCCATATGGGTATTATCCTTTATCATTATTCTTCTTTTTCAGTTAACTATTTTTTATTTAAATTACTCTATTTCTTTGTTCTTTAGTTTTCTGTGTTGCAACCCTT
>NW_021329258.1:0-1088 GCF_001605985.2 Dendrobium catenatum | reverse complement strand
TTTTTAATAAATACTAGACCTAATTACGAGTCGTTAAACAGGTGGCACACTCAATTTGAAGTTTTATATGAAGAGATATGATTTTTAGAAGTTATGGCCCGTTCTGACCTAAGGTCACCTAAGATGCTGATCGAACGGCTGGGATTAATAGCGCTTCGATACCACGGGATTTAATCCAAGCCGTTGATCAAGATCAACGGCTGGGATTTCGTCTTCAACCTGTTGCTTGTATCCGAGACTGCAGGGCTTCTCCGGCTTGATCCGGGCGATCCCGCAGGCGAACTCCGATGAAATTTCACAGGGAGGATCAGGATGGTGGGAACCCTTAATCCAATGGTGGAGATCCGTTGGGGTGGGAAGTGGGTTTGGGTCTGGGTCTTGAGGTGGGAAGTGGGTCTGGGTCTGGTGCACCCAATGCAAGTGGAAATTGGGTCCAATTTGATCTGAGCTAGAAGATGGCTCGGGTCCAAGTGTTTTTTTGCTACTTTGGGTTAGCCTAACTCTTGACCCAAGCTAGCCCAAGGCATGGGCTGGCTGGAGGGGGTGTATTGGACCTAGGGCCACCTATGGGAGGTGTTGGTCAGGTTCAATTGGGCTTAGGTTGAGAGTTGGCTCAATCCCAAGTGCTTTTGGGCACTTTGGGTTAGCCTAATTCTTAACCCAAGTGAGCCCAAGGGTTGGGCTGATCAAGGAAGGTGTATTGGGTCAATGGGTACTCAATAGCACTTGATTTGTATTCAATTTGATTAAGATCAAAAGATGGCTCAAGGGAGGCCTCTCTTTGGTCACTTGGGTCAAGCCATATGGCTAACCCAAGTGAACCCTAGGATTGGGTCAGAAAGAGGGGTCTCTTGGGTACCCAAGGGGTCATCCCATGCATTCAAAGGACTTGGAATGGACTTGGTTCAAAATTTTGAATGAGGAGGGGTGTATGGGTCCATGGGTCAAACTTGGTTGACTTGGTCAACCAGGTTGACCCAAGGTCTGGGTTTGAGTTCAACAAGTTGGGTTTGATATTTGAAATTCATTGAAAGTTGTTTCAAAGAGTTTGTAATTGATTTGGGTTGAAATGGCCATTTGAAATCCCA
>NW_021329257.1:0-263 GCF_001605985.2 Dendrobium catenatum | reverse complement strand
GATGTTTGATTTTGAATTGAGAAATTTCTTTAATCCAGGAAATTTGAAGACTTTTTATTGACTTTGAATTTGACACTAATCAGGCATGGTACTTCCTGAAGAGCCTCCCTAACATTTAAAAATATTAGGTGGCATTCTCTAGGGTCTTATCAGTTAATGTTTGAATTTTTCTCAAAAATCATCTCTACGACAAGAGGAGAGTCTCGTATTGGTTTAAGCTCTTCCACTGATCTCTTGATAGGCTAAGATATGCATCCAAAGAA
>NW_021329256.1:0-246 GCF_001605985.2 Dendrobium catenatum | reverse complement strand
TCATCATCTTCATCTTTCATCCATTTTTTCTCTTCCTCGTTTACATCTGGTGTATAAGAATCATACAAATTGGAATTTTTTGAACTCTTATGCAAGTCCCATCCTCCTGGCTTCCCGCTTGAGCTTAAATGGGGAGGTTCCATGTCCCGGTCTGCAAAGTCTTTTTCTTTCTCTGAAGCCCACGTCAAAATCACAAAAACATTGGTTGTGAATCCATTCCAATTTCACATGGAAAATGAATATGTA
>NW_021329255.1:0-640 GCF_001605985.2 Dendrobium catenatum | reverse complement strand
TTTGAATAGGCTTTGAAGCATTAGACTTATCTTTGTCAACTTGTTGTGTCATTGGATCGTCATTGACAAGCATGATAAATCTTGTACTAAGTCAATTAATATTTTTTTTCATTTTCTTTAGTCTTGTTATAAGGTTTGTAGTGGGCTAAACAACCCATCTTACACACAAGAGTGTAAAGTAAGATAAAATAACCATATTAGAAGGTAATTAAAATACTTGATTCCTTGGCTAATTAAACTATACAATATGGATCATATTTTATGATAAATTTCTAAGAAATTCAAATAATTATGTTATATTAATGAATGAAAAATTAAAATAAAATTCTCTTAAATAACAAATTATAGTATATGACATATGTCGTCATGTATTAAACCATCCATTATAAATTTCTTTAAAGTAGCCATAATTTTTTAATTTTTCAAACAAACGAAAGGGTGTGACCTTAGATTAGACAAGCCAAATCAATTTCCTAAGTCAAGAAGTTGATTTAATCATATTGTATGATTAGCATCATACAGTCAAAAAGGAAAAGATAATATTTTTAAGATTTTAGGGTAATTTAACTGATAGTACTATTTGATCGTTTAATCATACTGTTAGGCTGTCAAACTTATTTATCAGCATACATGGGTTTCT
>NW_021329254.1:0-307 GCF_001605985.2 Dendrobium catenatum | reverse complement strand
TACCCACACTAGGAGAGTGTGAAAGGACGAAGGGTTCCCTATCCACACTAGGAGAGTGTCAAAGGACGAAGGGTTCTCTGCCCACACTAGGAGAGTGTGAAAGGATGAAGGGTTCTTTGCCCTCACTAGGAGAGTGTAAAAGGATGACGGTTCTCTGCCAACACTGAGGATAGTGTAAAAGGACGATGATTCTCTGTCTCACTGGGTATTAGTGGAAAGAGTGTTTGTAAAGGCTTCTCCGCCTTACTATGGGTGCAAAAGGAGAGACAATATTGGTATTAGTGCAATACTCAGAGGGTGCCTCTGG
>NW_021329253.1:0-210 GCF_001605985.2 Dendrobium catenatum | reverse complement strand
CCAGATCAAATCATTATAAAGTGAATGAATCTCAATTCAACCAGGTTTTGGGCATTGAGTTAGATAAAATTATTGGGGCTTGTAAGTTCCTTGATGAACAGTGATCGTATATCCGACATACTTCATTCTACGAAAAACACTACAACGAATGTGAGCTTCTACGAGCTGTCGTAAAAAACTCATCAAATATTCCAAAAATACCCCCGCACG
>NW_021329252.1:0-255 GCF_001605985.2 Dendrobium catenatum | reverse complement strand
ATTTACAATTGCATGTATAAAGATACAAAAAGTCATAACTTAAATTACCTAAAAGATTCTAACTCGCCTTTAATGCCACCGAATCCACAATGTGTGTACATAAGCAGACAAAAAGCGGAAGGCGATCTTTAAAATTTTAACATGAAACTGTTAGGCTGGCACTTGAGCCGGCTGGACCGGTCCACACCTACTCGAGGCGGAAACCAACCGAGCGGGCGGAATCGAGCGGAGCGAGCTCATCCGACGGGGGCCAAG
>NW_021329251.1:0-241 GCF_001605985.2 Dendrobium catenatum | reverse complement strand
TTCATTAGAAAATCTAGTCTTTCTAAATTTAAATTTTTTTTATAACTTGTTATAATTAGAATTTTTAATTTCATGTCTATTCATATAGACTACATAAAATTTAATATTATTATTGCAATTTAGATGCTTTCTTATTTTGTATTTCTTTGTTCAAGTAATATTTATGCACTTAAAAATTTTTGAAATTTTAGATTATTGATCATAGAAAGAATTGGTATCAATTACTCTTGAAAATTGTACA
>NW_021329250.1:0-1330 GCF_001605985.2 Dendrobium catenatum | reverse complement strand
ATAATTAATTTAGCCCTCATTTTATTTAGGGGGAGCTCAGCAAGCACCTGCATAAATATTATTAGAAACCATGACATTGCTCCCCCCTTTTATTAGCTTGAGCATGACCACCTGCACGGAAGAACAGTATATATGCATATAGATCGTTCCTAACCTAGGGGTAAATCTAACGACCATCACATCACAGAGTGTAGAAAAAGTAAGCAAACACAGAAATTCAATTTTCAAACAGCATGCAATAAAAATATCGAAAAGCTCTGGCACACGGCAGAAAAATAAAACCCAGCGGCCTAACCTAAGTCTAGAAGTAGTGCCCTAGCAAACAATGCTATGTGTGTAAGGCTTGTGTGGTTTGGATAGATCCTAATATAGATAGTTAGTTGAAATTATCTAGAGTCAGGTATGTTGAAAATCAGGAAAGGAAAATTTAGTTGAAATTCAAGCATTAATGGATTAGGGTCCATTTTAGTTAATTTAGTTTGTTGGTCAGTTTTAAGAACTTAGGATGATGATATTTGAAGTTAAAGTTATATTAGTCAGTTTTGAAAAGTCCTGGGTCCTCGTAGGAACTAGGTTGAGGGTCCAAAAAGTCACTATGGAAACTGGGCCAGGTCTGGGTCTCCTACCACCTTAGGAAAATACTAGACCTTAAGATAAGTAGTTAGACAGGTAGTAGGCTGAAATCGGAGTTTTCTAGGCAAAGTTATGAATTTTCTAAGTTTCGGGTCTTAAATGAACTACGGTTGACCAAAAAGTTGACTTTCTAATCTAGGCCATTTTCTGGAATCCTAAGATTTTTAATAAATACTAGATTCTAATTGGAGTCTAATGCAAGTGAGTTTACCTAATTTGGAGTTTTCTACAATTAGTTATGAGTTTCTAAAGATCGGATATTTAAGGGAATTTTCTAAATTTCCTAATAAAGGGCCGTTTTTACTGTTTTGCTCCAAACAAGCTCCAAACTGATTGAAATCACCCCCAAAGGTAAGGAATGACCAGAGGAAGTGTTCCCAAGTGTTTGGAGAAGATTTTAGATTTTTAATAATTTTTAATAATTTATTAGGGGCAAAACGGTAATTTCCACTTATGGTCAAATTAAGGGTCAACCTAAAGTTAAACTAAGAAGCTCTATTTATCTAAGGTCAAGGATCAGATTCTGGTCAGTTTAAGGTATTATGAGTAATTTTTTGACCTAAGGTGTATTTATTGTAATTTTTGGAAGGTCTTGAGGCCTTATTTAGCAGGTTAATTAGGGTTGGTTAACTAAGGGGTCTAAAGACTCCTAAAAATTCATAGAAAATTCTGGGAGGTTTATGATGTCACTAAGTTT
>NW_021329249.1:0-204 GCF_001605985.2 Dendrobium catenatum | reverse complement strand
TTATCCAATTGAACTGAGGAACTCATAGGTGTACTAACAAGTTTGGTATTATTCATTTCATACTTTTTAAGGACGTCCTTAATATACTTAGACTGACTAAGAAATATTCCTTCCTCAAGTTGCTTAATGCTAAAACCTAGAAAGTAATTCAAATCTCCCATTAAACTCATTTCAAATTCACTACTCATTATTTTAAAAAAATCA
>NW_021329248.1:0-279 GCF_001605985.2 Dendrobium catenatum | reverse complement strand
AAGGCATCAAGAACATATTAAAATTACTAAAAAAAATATATAAATAACAACAGTTATGTAAACCTTGTATTAATTATGTTTTTTTCTCATATTGATAATACAATATAACATAATTGTTAAATTAAATTAAAGAAATTAAGTACATTAATGGAACTAAAAAAAATACATTAATAAAATTACCTTCAACTTTAACTCCTTGATAATTATCAGCCAATATAAAGAGGGCTATAAACATCGTACCCATGATTACACTTTTTTTGATTAATTATATTAGAGTAG
>NW_021329247.1:0-302 GCF_001605985.2 Dendrobium catenatum | reverse complement strand
TGAGTGGACTAGCTGAAATCTGGTGCTACTTGAAAATTCGGAAGTTAGTTGGTAGTCGGCATTAGTTTGGCAGAACTTTAGCATTAGGCGTAGATCCGGCGGAACTCCGAGCTTCAAGTGATGGTATGATAGAACTTCAGGCGTACTACGGGCGTCAAGTGGTGGCCCGATAGAACTCTAGGCATCAGGTGGTGGTCGGGTGGATCTATGGGCCTCAGGTGGTGGTTCGGCAAAAGTTCTGGCCTCAATTGGTGGTCCGGCAGAACTCAGGGCCTAAGGTGGTGGTCCAGCGGAACTCAGGG
>NW_021329246.1:0-359 GCF_001605985.2 Dendrobium catenatum | reverse complement strand
CTCTCCTGGTCCGATGCTTTAGAAACCAGATCTGCCTATGAGATTTTTTGCCTTTCATTATTTCCCAGTTTAAATTTTGCTTTGCCTTGCCCTTTCTTTTGTAGGAAGAATTTTTAAATTAGGGCACTGATTTTTCATATGTCCAAGCTTCCTGCATCGAAAGCAAATTATGTTAGAAGGAATATGAACATCCTTACCATTTTTACCTTTTTTTCCACTTATGCTCATGCTTTAGTGAGCTTTGTGATTTGATTGACAAGTCATTGCATTCAACACCAACTAAGCTATCTGTTTCTATATCTTCATCTTTTAGAACAATCGTTTCACCTGCATCCAAAATTCTTTGACCCAAACCTTGC
>NW_021329245.1:0-252 GCF_001605985.2 Dendrobium catenatum | reverse complement strand
TCGTTGGAAAGCTTTACGGTTTTACCCCACTCCAAATGAAAGGAGGTGCTTGATTATGGGTTGTCAGGTAGAGTTTTGTGTCAAACAAAAAAAAAAATGAAAAGAAAAGTGATTTTGGGTAGATGGCTTTTTGGTGAGTTTTGTGTAGTTGCTCATTTAGAAACTTTTGTAAGTCATTTTGAACTCTATAAGGTTATGGTTGGGCCTGTGTAGAGAATCCCTATAAGGTCATTTAGGGGTGATTAGTGTTTT
>NW_021329244.1:0-211 GCF_001605985.2 Dendrobium catenatum | reverse complement strand
CAAGCTGTCAAGCAGAGTAAGCATTTTATCGTGATATTTTTTTAGCGGCCGTTTCTGCAGTTGAAAATCTCGTCGTTAGTACAAAGCATTAAAAAACATTATATCGTGATATTTTAGCGGCAGTTTTGTAGCCGAAAATATCGTCGTTGAAAACGAGAAGAACAAATAAAGCTCAAGGGCCCAACCGGGTTCGAACCGGTGACCTATTGAT
>NW_021329243.1:0-330 GCF_001605985.2 Dendrobium catenatum | reverse complement strand
TCTAAAACCTTATGTATATATTCAATTGTATAATCCCACTGTACTTCAGGTGGGGAAGTATGTTGCTGCTGCTGCTGCTGGCTATGTGACATAGGTGGTGTTTCAGTGCTTGGTCCACCAGGGCTGATTGGGCTAGGGGGCGGCCGAACTGGGCTTGGTGGCGGGGTGTTTTGTCTTAGAGGACTCTTGGGTGTAGGTGATGTTGGAGGTGTAGAAAGATGTTCATGAGGTGTGTGCAAGATGATCTCTTTGTTAGGAACTTTGTCAGGTGATGTCTGTGGGGTCTGTGGGGTAGGATTTGCTAATAAAGCCCTCTCCTCAGTTGTTATA
>NW_021329242.1:0-231 GCF_001605985.2 Dendrobium catenatum | reverse complement strand
AGACATGAGAGTATAGATTTGAGAGATGAGCTATGTAATTATTTCCCAACAAATTCCTAGTTTCCACCCATAAGCTAGCAAATATCTCCAAGGGCATTTTAACACAAATCCGTAAGCTTACTTTAGTACCAATCATATGATTTTGCAAGTGTTTTAATGGATGTCAACTACACTCCTTCAAGTTAGCTCATGACATTAAGTACAAAGCTATACTAATCACATTCCAATCAT
>NW_021329241.1:0-291 GCF_001605985.2 Dendrobium catenatum | reverse complement strand
AAGCGGAGCACAATAAGATAACTTGTACATGCTAATACCCTCCCGCAAATTAATAATTCATACTGTGAATTGTTAATTTGGAGCGAAGATCGTTGAACCGAGCCTGAGCAAATGGTTTGGTCAAGATGTCCGCCACTTGATCTTTGGAGGAAATGTGATGAATTTGTATATTGGCATTGCTAAGATGTTCCCGGATGAAATGGTAGTCAATTTCAATGTGCTTGGTTCTTGCGTGAAATATCGGATTCTTGGCAATGGCAATAGCAGATTGGTTGTCACAGTATATTGGTG
>NW_021329240.1:0-250 GCF_001605985.2 Dendrobium catenatum | reverse complement strand
GACGAAGCAACCCATGACTGCCGACAAGGATCCTTCTACCAGGTTGGGTCAACTACCTCCTCTGACTAAGTAGACCAGGGTCCACGATGGCCCGGGACGACGGAATCATGGGATCTTGATCGGTTCTATCATCCATTCCCCCACCATCCGCTTTAAGTGCAAGATGGTGAAATTTTTTATTTTAAATATCAAACCTTGAACATTCAGATTCCAAATTCCATGCCCATACTGCTACTATATGCCAGATAAC
>NW_021329239.1:0-249 GCF_001605985.2 Dendrobium catenatum | reverse complement strand
CCAGGAAAGGGATTTCTTAAGTGGTTTGAGTTATAATACCTCTTCCTAGGTTTTGACAATTGATCAAAAGTAGATGTCATCTTAGTTTTCTTAGATGCTTCTAAATCATTTTGAATCTTCAAATTAGTGCTTCTCAAAACTTCATTTTCAATCCTCAAATTTTTCTCTATCTCCTTAGGCTTCTTAAAATAAGATTCAAGTGATGTGTGTGCGACTTTTAATGCATCAAGCTTTCAACTAACTCACAAT
>NW_021329238.1:0-609 GCF_001605985.2 Dendrobium catenatum | reverse complement strand
AATATTTAATTATTTTTGTGCTGCATTTTTGCCCCCCTCAAAGTTAAAGCCGGTTCCGCCCCTGCGTAGACCCACCATTGAAGATTGAAAAGATCTCACCCCTTATCCGGAAGTCCAAAGTTCCACAGCGCGGTCAATGCCGGCCGCCGAGAGAGCCAACAAAGTTCAAAGGTCCCACACTGCATGATAAGATCCGTAATTTAAAATAACGCTAAGGGTGATACGGTCAAACACTTTCTCGGCGCCGCGTACATCACTTGTGCAGCTCGCTCGCGCGCTTAAACGTGCGGTGGTGCTGTCGCCGGAGCGCTGCTGCGCATCTCTACTGCATGCTCCATCGCCTTCTCTCTTTCACAATCCTTTAAGCTTACGGTGAAAACGGTGAAAAGCTTGCTCCGGCTGGGGTGTGATGTCCAACAGGAACATCATACTCCTGGAGTTGAATGGCGAAGGCGAGGCGAAAGGAGAAACTAGGGTTTCTTCTACGTGTTTTCGAGATTCGAAGAATTTGAGCTCCCGCTCTGAGAGGATTTTTCCAATCTATGCGATGGGGAAATCGAAGCCGGACACTCCTTTGATGTCTCTCTCTGCTTCTGATTCTGCGTCTGA
>NW_021329237.1:0-249 GCF_001605985.2 Dendrobium catenatum | reverse complement strand
GTAATGGAAATTGATGTTTATGGCATCACCTCAATGCGACAGCATTGTGCCTCACCATAGTAATATCGTAAGGGATTATAAAAATTTTTTAAGTTACGAATTTCCCAGCAAGGCTCTCGTAATTCGCGTAAAAATTCTTTTAAATAAAAAATGTCTGTACCATTTTTTTAATTTATAATTATTTTGCAGAATTTCTTTTTAATTTTCCTCATATTTACATTTTTCTTTTATACAATCATACATTATAGC
>NW_021329236.1:0-330 GCF_001605985.2 Dendrobium catenatum | reverse complement strand
TTAATTAAAATGTGCAATTTAATTAATCAATTTAATATATATTATTATATTATAAAAAAACATTATGACAGCCTAATTATTGTTTTTAGAGCCACTTTCTACACTTGACTAATTAATAACTGGAGAGCTAATTAACTTTTTTTATTTTTATATCTGATTTTTTTTTTTAAATTAAGGGATGATGGATTTAAGCCAATATAATTAGTAATTTATTGATCTTTGATAAATCACGCAAAAATTATCCTGATCGGGCACGAATCTTGAGGCAAAAGCTAGTTGAAAACTTCAAAAACTAAATTTGAAAGCTCCCGAACTCCGATTTCAGCGAGC
>NW_021329235.1:0-432 GCF_001605985.2 Dendrobium catenatum | reverse complement strand
CTGGATGATTGGATGTCGTCTCTGTTCATCGTATGGTACGAAGGTATTCGTAAAGTACGATGTGACAAAAACCAAGAGATCGTCCGGGACAATCATACTTCGTCTCTGTTCATCGTCCGGTACGATCATGTTCGTACAGTACGATGTTCAAATTTTAATTAGGTCTGGATTACATGCACTAATCGCGGGTTAATTTAAGTAAGTATTTAAAACAGATCGTACAGTACGAACATGTTCGTACAGTACGAACGGTGCAAAATCACTTACTTAAACTAAACTACGGCTAGGGTTTTGGATCATAACATATCGTACAGTACGAATGTATTCGTACAGTACGATCTATTCACAGAATTGTCCACATAGCCTGGATCGTACGGTACGAATTAAAATCGTATAGTACGATATCCAGAGAAGAATTTTAATTACATTTTA
>NW_021329234.1:0-298 GCF_001605985.2 Dendrobium catenatum | reverse complement strand
CAAGATGATCTATTCAAAAACCTTGGTTACTTCAGGATAATAAATATCAGCCAGCTCGAATTCAGGGCGATGCTCTGGACGATTTTCCATTGATTTGAACTGATCGGCCAGGATGATCGTGAGATCGACCTAGACGATCAAGCCAATTTTAAATCATCCAGTTTGCACTCAGGGTGATGTTCTGGCCGATCTTCTGAGATTTGTACTGACCGGCGAGGCCGATATCCACATCAGCCTGAACGATATTGTCGACAACTTGATATTAATGAGCTCCTTTGAAGCTCTTCTATTTAAGAGC
>NW_021329233.1:0-289 GCF_001605985.2 Dendrobium catenatum | reverse complement strand
CCACCTAGGCTGGCTGTACTAATGGGTCCAAATAAGTCCATGTGTAGAATTTCTAATGGCCTATAGGTAATCACATCTCTAATTGAATTAAAGAATGATTTGACTTATTTTTCTAGTTGGCAAGCATCACATAAGTGATCCTTAGTAAAGCCTAACTTAGGTACACCTCTAACTAGGTTTTTCTGTGTAATGTTTTTAAGTGTTTTCATACTAGCATGGCATAGTCTCCTATGCCATGGCCATTAGTTATCTACTATTATTTTCAAACAAAATGAATTTGAGCTATCAA
>NW_021329232.1:0-1293 GCF_001605985.2 Dendrobium catenatum | reverse complement strand
ACCATGTTACACCTACTTGGTTATACTTAGCACCATTTCTCCTATTTGGACCTATGATCTGATAAGTCTACCCTTGACTCCCTAGCATATATGTTTGGAGCTTTCACACAGCCATAACCGCCCATAGCTTGTGCTAGAGAGATTTGGGCTAATTTAGTTAGACCATAAGTACCCTCAACCTATCTTATATTTGAACCACGCTGACCGCTTTATTACCTAGCACTCCTAGGCTAGCCAAAGATAAATCATATAAGTTATAGCTCCTAAGACGTGGTCTTGGACCTTAGTCGACCCATATAGGACACCCTAATTTAACCTAATTGAACCTTAGTCACATCTTGGTCTAAATACTCACATATAGTCAAATGTAATTCTCATCTAATCTTGAACAAATCTAGATAAAGTTCTAATATGAATAGGAATTGTTGATTTGAGCCCAAAGTATCTTACTCATTCTTGGCACATGATCATAGACATCATCTTATCTTCCTAAGGCTTAAACCAAGATATATTGAAGTGGAGAAAGAGTACAAAAAGATAGATTTTGAACTTGTAAGTTTGGTATCAGTCTTTGAGTTGCAGCAACTTTAGGAGAATGAGATCAAATGGAGGAAGGTTGTCTTGAGGCCACTTTCTTCTCAACCCCCGAATGTGAAAATCCTGCACCTTATCACTTCATCCTTATGACCCTGCAGTGTTTCCTCCCCATATCGACCTATTAGACTTCACCTGCTGGGATATTGCTCTATAAAGAGCTACGGCCTGTATCACACTTTCACATCTCCATCCTTGCTATCTTCTTCATGACCTCATAGCCATTTGCTTGCGAGATTTCAGGAAATAAAGGGGTGAAGAGTTGACTAGCTTCAGTTATATTTTTGTTCCTTTACTTTTTCATCAAGAAAGTTAAAACGACTAAGGAGGCCGAACAGAGTTAACTTACTGACTAACACACTCACTAAGAGTAGCAAACAATTCTCTAAGAAATCAAGGAAAGAGATGCTCCAAATTCTTCCACATTATTGATTGACTATTGCCTATTTTTGTTAAGAACAGTCTTAATAGGAAATCATATGTCAGGTGATATTATTTTGTCCTCCAACTTTTGAGTTTTAATATTATTAATATAGGTATGTTCAATGTCACTTTAAAGGAGAAATTTTACACTGCTTCTTTGTTGTATCTTGAGTAAATACTCTTAGAGAGAGTGCATAGTTCTAGTAAATAAGTTTTGTTCCTTTTTTTTTAATATATAAATTGTAATATAGCTTCAAATTTTGGGGATGCTGTGCA
>NW_021329231.1:0-439 GCF_001605985.2 Dendrobium catenatum | reverse complement strand
AAAAAGTTTTTTTAGCCTTTAAAAGAACTTGAGTTTGGATTATCAAAATTCTCAATTTCTAATCTTTTCTGGGCTATGCGTTGTCAATCCAATTCTACTAAAATTTTGATTAAAACAAAGAGGTAACTTTCTCATTTTAAGAATACTTGTTTTTTTTAGTGGATCAGGGAACGTTTTTGTCTTTTGTTTGTTTTATTTATTTTTTTTTGTTCCTCCTCTCTTTTTGATAATGTCAAAGGGGGAGAACGTACTTGTATCATTTGTTTTCTTTTCAAAAAATTTAAAATAACAAAAATATTTTTATCTCCCCTATTTTTTAAAGTGTTATTCCAGTGAGGGGGCGATTAGGAGAAATTGCCTTTTTTGAAAATTCAAATTGAATTGTTTGCCATCATAAAAAAAGGGGAGATTGTTGCGGATCTATGGTTTATGATTTTGA
>NW_021329230.1:0-331 GCF_001605985.2 Dendrobium catenatum | reverse complement strand
ACAAAATGTCTTTGCAACATTGATATTTATGTTTTTTTTTTTTGTAAATTTTTTGTGTGTTTTGAATGAATTTGTTTTTGAGTGTCAGTTTTTGTTTTATGTTTTCTGTGTTTTTAAATGTTCAGTTTGATTTTCTTAAATTAAAATTCAAAATTCAAAAATTGGAGGAAATCGTCCAGGACGACTTTTGTTTCGTACTGGACGATGTGAGATAAATTGGTTTGCATGCATTTTAACCGTTTTGAAAGTAGTTTTTAATTAGATCGTCTCTACGATCTGACAATCGTCCAGGAAGAAATTTTTTCTTTTTCTCAAATGTCGAGACGATTGA
>NW_021329229.1:0-415 GCF_001605985.2 Dendrobium catenatum | reverse complement strand
GATGCTCAACTTATGCAGCAACAACAAGACATTGGTAACATCAGAAATGAAGTACATGAGATAAATACCAATGTAATGTTGATGGCGTCCTACTTCAATCTTTTTGGCGACATTCCTCCTCCTCCAGAATAGTAGAAAATGAGAGATGAATTTCTTTGTGTTTGTTGTACTCGTGTTTTTGTTCTAAATGTTTTGTTGTGTCAGTTTTTATTTTCAGTGTTTGTTTTTATGTTTGTCTTTTTTTTTAAGTTCAGTGTATTTTCTTACTTGTTTTTAGATATTATGAAATGAATATGTAATCTTTTCATTAATATCAATGCATGTTGTACTTAATTTAAATTTGGTTTGTTTTTGGAATGTGATTAATTTTTATGAACTTCATTAGTCTTATTTAATCTTAATAGTGCTTAAATTA
>NW_021329228.1:0-642 GCF_001605985.2 Dendrobium catenatum | reverse complement strand
AGCTTGGGCCAGTTCTATAGGGCTTAACACCCCTAACAAACTTTCAGAGGTGTGGAAGGGAATTTTTCATTTCTTCAACTCAGGAGTTATGAGTAAAGAATGGAAGGAAACGTCGGTTGTTTTAATTCCAAAGATGAAAAATCCACTAATTCCATCCAATTATAGACCTATAAGTCTATGTAAGTCGATTTACAAGATAGTAGCAGGGATGCTATTGAATAGAATGGTGGCCTTTATTCCTAAATTGATCTCAGAAATTCAAGTAGCATTTGTTAAAGGTAGATCAATATCTGATAATATCTTGCTTACTCAAGAAATATTTAGTAAGTTTAGATTTTCTAAAGAAAAAAAGGGGTTGATGGCAATCAAAGTGGATATGAAACATGCTTATGACTGTATGGGATGGGAGACCTTGAAGCAAGTGTTAGAGTACCTTGGGTTTCCTTGGAAATTCTCAAATTTTTTTACTTCAATGTGTAATTGATACTAAGTAATTTATCATTATTAATGACAATAACACAGAATGGATATAGGCAAAATGTGGGTTCAGGCAAGGCTGCCCATTGTCTCCTTTTTTGTTCATTTTGTGTTCATAGCTATTGAGCGAAGCATTCAATCAAAGGGGTAAAAAGATTGGTATCA
>NW_021329227.1:0-434 GCF_001605985.2 Dendrobium catenatum | reverse complement strand
TCACATATTCTCAAGGCTATAGCTCTATATTTTGCTTCTGCACTAGACCTTGCCACCACATTTTGCTTTTTGCTCCTCCATGTAACAAGGTTTCCTCCAAGGAATGTGCAGTAAGTATCCTGAGGTAGACCATCTATCTATTAGTGATCCTGCATAATATGCATAAGTCTATGCTTCTAAGATTATTCCACAGTCTCTTCTGAAGAGAATCCTTTATTTGAGGTCCCCATAAGGTAGTGTAGTATTCTATCTACAACTTGCTTGTGAGTCTGTTTGGATTTTGTATGAACTGGCTTACCATACTTACAATAAATATTATATCTAGTGTGGTGTGGGAGGTAGATTAATTTTCCCACAAGTCTCTGGTAAGATCTGATGCGGACATCCAACCGTCCAAGCCAATCTGAGGAGCTGAAGATCGACGACCGAGATCA
>NW_021329226.1:0-255 GCF_001605985.2 Dendrobium catenatum | reverse complement strand
GTAGAAATTGTTAGCGTCAAGCATCAATGTCAAGACAATGTCAAACTTTGATATGGGGATTATTTTGAAATGTAGATGTTGTAATGACGTCAAATGCCGATGTTAAGATAACATCGAACATTATTGTGAAACTAAAGTTGCAACCCATCAAAGATAAATAAAAATGAGAATATTCAATGAATGGCGTATTGAGTCAGGGTGATTGATTTGGTATTGTGGATAGGAAATAAGAAATTTAATTTTTATATTTTAAAT
>NW_021329225.1:0-304 GCF_001605985.2 Dendrobium catenatum | reverse complement strand
TTGATACCATTGATTCTTCATCGATTTGACTTGCTGCTTCTATTATTTTATCATATTTTTTTTCCAATTGATTTTACCGACTTGATACTAGAGATTTGTTTTGATATGATAGATTGGTTCGATACGATTGATTTGACTGATCGATGGATTCTCTTGAGATTTCACGTACTGATTTATTGAGTTGATTTATCGATTCGTCTATCGCTGCATTGACTGGTTTTAGTGACTACTGGATTTCCGTATTGCATAGACTCATTGACCATTGACTGATATTGATTTGATTGACCGACATGCATATTGATAG
>NW_021329224.1:0-286 GCF_001605985.2 Dendrobium catenatum | reverse complement strand
CCCTCTTAAACTCAATTGCATATTGGATAAGAGGCTCTATTTTACCTAAGGCTGTTATTAAATTTGTTAGAAGGATTGCCTCAAAATTTCTGTTTTTTGGAGATATTACTGCGGCAAAAAAACTCCACCTTGTTGCTTGGGACACTGTCTGCAAACCCAAAAACAAGGGTGGTCTGGGTCTGCCTAGCATTCCTGCTCTGCAATATGGGTATAACTGCTCCTTAATCCATAGACTATATACTCGTAAATCCCCTTTGGCTGACTGGATTTTTATGATATATTGTTC
>NW_021329223.1:0-791 GCF_001605985.2 Dendrobium catenatum | reverse complement strand
ATCGTTAGCTTGGGGAGACAGAGGGCTCGCTCCTACTGGATTAAATTCGAGGATGTCTGGGCGAGTTTCCCCAGAGCGTGGCAGTTGGTCTCTGAGAAGTGGCTGGTGCCTGATACGGGTTCGGAAGCATCCAAATTGCAAAGGAAATGCCAACGTTCTTTGAAGGCCCTGTTCTTCTAGAGCAAAACCAAGTTCAAAATGTTAAACAATCTCAAAGAGGAACTAGATAGGGAGATTTGTATTTTATAAAGCATCGAGAGTTCGCCGACTGGGCTTACTGAGGTGCAGGCTGAATCGCTGCGGTACAAGGTCCAATTGCTTAATTCGACTCTCGGTCAACTTTCAACGTGGTGGAGACAGCGCGCAAAGGTCAAATGGATCGAAGAAGGGGATGACAATACTCGGTTTTTCCACTCGATGGCCTCTGCTAGACGACGCACTAATCTTATCGATTGGATGCGGATGCCTGACGGACAGATGGTTTCTGAGCATGCGGATGTCCTGCAGGTGGTGAAGGGGTTCTTTGAACATAAGTGGTGTGGGACACCAATCTGTGAGACCGATTGGCCTACTTTTGAAGCCCAGCACGCTACTTTAGCATCAGCGGCTAATTTGTTGGATAGGGAAGTTACGGAGGAGGAGATATGGAACGGGGTTCGGTCTCTTGGTCAAAATCGGGCTCCAGGAAGAGATGGAGTGACGGCCTCTTTCTTTAAGTCTTTTTGGAGTATTGTCGGCAAGCAGGTCACGGCGACTTGCTTGGAATTCTTCGCGACAGGGTGTATGGATCC
>NW_021329222.1:0-245 GCF_001605985.2 Dendrobium catenatum | reverse complement strand
TTTTTGCAGGTGGCCACGCTCATGCAGGGCAGTAAAAATGGGGGCTAAGTTAATAATAAATATCAATTGTTATAAATGCTTGCACAGGTGCTTCAGCTGCTAAAGCCCCCAAATAAAAAGAGCGTGGCCAGTGTGTTTTACTTCCTTTTTGCTCATATATAACTACATGTGAATAATTGTTTCTTATTTATTAACTGCTTAGGATAACCCTGCAGGTGAATCTAGATTTTATTTTTGATATAAAT
>NW_021329221.1:0-286 GCF_001605985.2 Dendrobium catenatum | reverse complement strand
AAAACTCCAAAAGCTGCTGTGTCTGTTCTTCCAAAAATTGTAATTTGTGATGTTGAGGAATCCAAAACTTTAGAACGTCCGGCTGCGGCTTTTTTGGAATACCCAGGCCGATTATTAATTAATGAGGAAAGAAGGATATCAATTGATAGCTTTATTCAGAAGTAAAAAAAAAAGTAAGAAGTTTTCTTCTCAATACCGAGTTGTACCGAGAAATTAAAAACTTGGTATAACTCTGTATTTGGTTTGTATTTTGATTTATAACTCGGTATCGCTAGTTTTTTAGTCT
>NW_021329220.1:0-272 GCF_001605985.2 Dendrobium catenatum | reverse complement strand
TTCTAATTAAATTATTTATTATTATAATATGTTAACTATAATTAAAATTAAAATTAATAAGTAACTTGTACTTAACATGTTATTAAATTCATAACAAATTAAATTTAACTTTTAAATGAAGCAACCGTCTTAAATCTTGGATTATGTTGGCAAACAATTTCATGGATTTAAAAGGATTTAACAACTATTTTACCAAAGAGTTTTTATGATTTAACATGCCCGAGATTTATTAAATCATCGATTTACATGATTTACTAAATCCTACCTCTTCC
>NW_021329219.1:0-204 GCF_001605985.2 Dendrobium catenatum | reverse complement strand
ACGCGTTAATATAAATAAAAAATTACAAGTCCTTAAGGGGTAAATCAGCCCACTAATGCTTGAAGAGCTACAATCATTTATATATTAATTTGATATATGTTATTGAACAGTTCTCTTTAATATTTGATTCAATGAGATTTAATCTTCGAAGTTGCTGTTCCGAAGTTTGAAAAAAAAGAGTGAAATATTCAGCTAGCCAGGTGA
>NW_021329218.1:0-275 GCF_001605985.2 Dendrobium catenatum | reverse complement strand
GTCTTAGTGACCTCATACAAAAATGAGGTCAACAAAGCCGAAGTTACAGAATGAGCATCCTAGATGACTTCTACAAATGTCCCTAAAGACTGGGGGCATTTTAAATATTTATTTGGGTCAACATCGCACTGCATGCCGGGGTTCCCAAATAAATATTTAAAATTTTGTCAAGATACAACCAGATGATAGATAAAACTTGAACATATGCTATCCACTATCATCAATCTAAAAAAGATGAGATATCAACCATCTGTGGATACATAAAAAATATACGT
>NW_021329217.1:0-265 GCF_001605985.2 Dendrobium catenatum | reverse complement strand
AATAGATTTAGGATCCGGGGTAGATCTTTGATCATAACACCCCAAATTTCGGGAATATAATCCCAAATTTCTAATAAAATGCTCAACTCTAATTAAAAATTCCTTTCAATCCTAAAACATAAAACCCAACACTTAGATTAAGTTGGGACACTTCCGGAAGGTTTTGGATTCTCAAAGTGTCCCCTACCACTCTCCCCTTGAATCTGTTAATAACTGTTCAATCTCGCACCATTCCCGTTTGATTTTCCAATAATTCTATCCATGC
>NW_021329216.1:0-271 GCF_001605985.2 Dendrobium catenatum | reverse complement strand
CACCCTGCCGACCCCAGCTCCTACCGACTTTGCTCCTCCGGTGTCCCTTTCCTGTCGGATCGAAGGCTCCGATCTTTCGATCGGAACCAGTGACGGGAGTCGCTTGCTGTGACGCTAACTTTTCTCCCTTACGTGCGGCCGACCCTCCCCTTTCTTCTGCTGCTCTCGACGACGTCCTCTTCTCTGTTGGATCGGAAGCTTCAACACTTTGATCGGGTAGCAACACAGAGAGAACACTTGCTGTGAAGGGTAACTTTCTCCTTTAAACGCA
>NW_021329215.1:0-2068 GCF_001605985.2 Dendrobium catenatum | reverse complement strand
GGGCATCTTGAATTTGGCTGAAATTTGAGATCTATTTGATTTATTTTGGGCTCTAGCGGCGTCTAGAGATTGGGAGAGAACGATCCCCCTCTCAAATAGAGGATCAATTGTATCTCGCTATTTTCCGCTTCCATTTCATCAAATATTACAAATTTTCTATTGTTTTCCTGTTTTTGTGTCGATTTTGGTAAGAAAGCTCGTTGTTTTCCGAAGATTGATAGGAAATACTTGAGATCTTCAAGTGCTTCTTATCAAATTGGTATCAGAGCAAGTCTTGGGACCGTTCGTGGGCTGATTTTGGAGAATTTAAGTGACTGATTTTTGGTTAGGAACGGATGAAGTGTTGTTTTTGTAGTCCAAATCCGGAATTTTTGAATTTACAGAAGTTTGGATCGAGATAGCGGCCAAGAAAGTTGATGCGCTAGAAGAAAGACTTGAAGAGGAGATAAACCAAATCAAGACAACGGTGGAGGAAAATATTTCCTCCATGGAATGACAAGTAGCCGATCTCCGGGCATGATAAAGAAAATGTTGGAAATTCACAACCAAACGGTATCTTCCGTGGCAAAAGAGGAGGAAAGAAAAAATACGAATTCTGAAATTCGTAGGGAGGAAGATGAGGTGAAAATCATGGAGGGAGAAAGAAGGAAACCCTATCTGAAGCCTTTCCAGAGGGAGGATAGAGGAGGTAGATATGGGGAAAGACATGAGAATGGAGGGATGGAGCAAAGGGGTGCTAATTGGGAACGTCGGGAGGGACATTATGGTCGCCGAAGTGCTGATTTTGAAGGAAAAAGATGGGAATTCAAAGGGGGTTTGGGCTATGCCAGGGAAAGGGAAAACCGGGAGACGTGGGGTGGGCCGAGCACTTGGGAGAGGGGAAGTTATGGAGGAATAAGGGCGAATGGTGAAGGTGAGGAAATTGAAGATGCCTATCTTCGAGGGTGAGGATGCGTATGGGTGGATCTATAAGGTGGTGATGTACTTTGCTGTGAATGGGTTAACGGAGGAGGAGAAGCTGACAGCAGTAGGCCTATGTTTGGAGGGGAAGGCATTGTCATGGTACCAGTGGAGAGGCCAGAGGAGACCTATCAGGGACTGGAGGGAATTCAAGGACTGCATAATAGAACATTTCCAAACCGACCGGGGGGAGATTTCTATAAGCAGTTATTTGCTCTAGCATAAGAGGGATCAGTAGCAGACTACCGGGAGCAATTTAAGCACCTAGCGAGTAGGGTGGAGCGATTATCAGATACGGTATTAGAGGGGAACTTCATGAAGGGGTTGAAGGTAGAGATCCTAGCAGTAGTGAAGGTTTTGATGCCACGTGACTTGGGGGAGGCCATGAAGTTGGCCCAGCTGATGGAAAATCAGAAGAATCTAGAGAAGGGAGTCAGAAGTAACAGCTCAAGATGCTCTTACAGAATGACGACCACTCTTCTAGCACCCAAGGGGCCTGCATCAGGCAACATTAATGAGACCACCAGGGAGAAGCCAGTAGGAGGGAGTTGAAAAATTTTCAAGAGGCTGACAGAGAAGGAGATGTAGGAGAGGAGGGCAAAGGGGTTGTGTTTCAGGTGCGAGGAGAAGTAAACGCTAAGACATCGGTGCAAGGATCGAACTCTTCAAGTTCTCACCGTCTATGATGACGAGGAAACTGAGGGAGGTGAGAGGGAGTTAGAGGAAGAGATGGAGGAGAAGTTGCATTTGAATCTGGCCGAGGTTTCCCTGAATTCAATAGTAGGATTCACTTCGAATCATACGATGAAGGTGAAGGGGGAAATAGTAGGCATGGAGGTGGTTGTTTTGATTGACAGTGAAGCTACCCATAATTTCATTTCCACTCAGGTCGTCAACCAACTGGGAGTGAAATTGGTGGACTCCTGTTATTATGGGGTGATGATGGGTACATGGAAGGTGGAGAAAGGCTAGGGGATCTGTAGAGGAGTGGTGTTGACCATCTAGGAGATTCAGGTAAGGGAGGATTTTCTCCCAGAGTTAGGAAGTACTGATGTCATCATGGGAATGAAATGGTTGCAAACCTTGGGGGAAATCAAGGACAATTGGG
>NW_021329214.1:0-1055 GCF_001605985.2 Dendrobium catenatum | reverse complement strand
GGGTACTAAGTATTTCAAAAGCCATTTCCTTCTAAATTTCGGCAACAGAGAAGCCGTGAGGGGATATGTGAGAAAAAGATAGGTGAGAGAAAAGAAAAGCTTAGATTTGGAGGTTGTGATTTTTGTCAGTTGACACAATTGAGAGATTTGCTCGTCTTGTTGCAAGAAATTCATATCCTATTTTTGATTTCAAAGAATTTACGTTTTTGATATTTTTCTACTCAAATTTGTGTTTTTGTCATCGAAAAATGTGTATAACTTTGTATTGACAAAACTTTCACTGCGTAACTTTTTGTATGTTATAGAGATCGTGATCATGAGCATTTTGAGTATTTATTTGAGATTTTTTCACCGGATGATTTTGTAAATACAATGATTTTTGTCTACTTTAAAATTTATTTTGATCTCTAAAAATAGTAGTGTAGTAGAATAAAAGTCTTAAAATGTCATTTTATACAATTCCTAGTGATTTGGTAATTTTCTGAAAATGTTTATTTTTGCTTAATAGAATTCTTTGTTGTATACCATTATGACATTTTTGTATGTTCTTAATTAAGCTTACTTATGCACTATTTATTATAATGCATTGTAAATGGATGTGGATATGTGCTTGAGTAATAGCTGATAGCTATTACTGTTATAATATATTGATTATATTATACGTGTGTGAAACAAACAAGTAATGACTAGTTGACCCGTTAGTTGGAGACTGATTAACATGTACAGGATGGTGGGCCGACGGGCTTTCCTTTAAATACTATGGTTTGGTGTTATCTTATACTAATTCACATGATACACTGATTGAGAATTATAAGGAGATTATTACTATGCTGACGGGCAAATGATGAAGACTCTATGTACTGAGCCAACGGTTTACTAACACTGATACTAATACTAAAAAATACTGTGATAGCCATGATTTCTTACTTGTTTAGCGTGACTACTGAAATACATATTTCTGAGGCATTTTTCTTAATATTGTATGGATTTATTTTTACTGCACTGATTTATTATTATTTTATTACTCTACTGCTCATGCCATCAAATTACTATTA
>NW_021329213.1:0-551 GCF_001605985.2 Dendrobium catenatum | reverse complement strand
CAGAAGTGGGGACCAGCAAGACACTTGGCGGATAATGGAGCATCAGTTGTGAGCAAAGCCGGGACTTACCACTGACGGCATGCGGCTCACGAGCGCCCCAGATGCTGTGGGTCCCATACAGCCACGTGTCGATCACGTGCTCCGTGGTTAAAGCATCGAAGTGCTACGAAACAAATATGAGATATTTTAGAGGGCAAATTTTTGAACTAAGCATAATTAATAATTTAACTATAATATTAAACATGATGTAAAGAGAATTTTAAAATAGGTAAAGTCGCTCGTTTGAAAGGCGACTTCGGTCTAATCCGAACGACGAAGTGGCAGATGATGTGACAATTTGAATGAGTTAAAGTAAGTCGCCCGTTAAACGGGCGACTTATAAGTCGCCCGTTAATCGGGCGACATAGGCTTAAATAAACCTGCTACTTTCCCTTTCTCGATCTGTTCCTCTCCCACTTCGCCCTCTTCTTTGCTGTTCTCTTCGTCTGAGCTTGTTTTTCACCGGTTAAGCAAAGGTATGAATTTTTTTAAGCATTTTATGTTAAGTTAGT
>NW_021329212.1:0-258 GCF_001605985.2 Dendrobium catenatum | reverse complement strand
GAATAAATATTTAAAATGCCCCCTATCTCGTAGGGACGTTTCAGAATAAAATAGATTTGGAATATATGATTTTAAATATTCATTTGGGGATCTCGGTGTATAGCACGATGTCGACCCAAATGAATATTTAAAATGCCCCCTGTCTCGTAGGGACATTTTGGATAGGCTTTTTGTCTTTGAAATTTTAAATATTTATTTGGGGATCTCGACACGCAGCGCAATGTTGACCCAAATAAATATTTAAAATGCCCCCAGTCT
>NW_021329211.1:0-216 GCF_001605985.2 Dendrobium catenatum | reverse complement strand
TTTGATTTCGCTCATGTGAGCATGAGATCTCTTTCTCCTCACCTCCCACTTTGGTTGGGTAGATGATTGACTTGTTCTCTCTCTTTATTGATTTGGTTCTCATTAGTTGATTGCATTTTCTTAAGGACTTGTTTTGGTCGACCTTGAGGTTGTATCTTCCTAAAGTTAGGAAGGTCAACTCCAACATATACGGTTCACCCGTTGTTCTCCGCATAT
>NW_021329210.1:0-220 GCF_001605985.2 Dendrobium catenatum | reverse complement strand
GAATATATTTTCTTTGATTAATTAACTGCTTAGGATAGCCCTGCAGGTGAGTCTAGATTTTTGATTTGATATAAATGTAATTTGTATAATTTTCAAGTGTTGTGAAAGTTAAGTTTGAGCTGGGATACATAGGTCAAAAGCTTGGATTCCAAAGAGGAAAGGGTACCCTTTTCGGGACTATTCCTTTTCTATTTGGAAATCCAAATTTGGATCACACTTC
>NW_021329209.1:0-424 GCF_001605985.2 Dendrobium catenatum | reverse complement strand
AACAAATTCCTTCAAATTACTTGGTTCATCTAAACCACATAAAACATCAAATTTGTTAAGAACTTCAATAGCAGAATTAACCTCTGTTGTATTTCCCTGTATTACTTCAATTTTAGGATGAGCTTCCACAGTTGGATGATCTTACACAATCACTTCATTCACAACAGCTTCAGGAATAAGATTATTTTCCAAAGCCTCAGCTTGGTTATTACACAAGTTTGTAACTTCCACATTACCCATATTCTTTACAATAGAAAGACCAACCTTAGGAACACATATTTTCTTCATAGGGACAGAAAATTTTTTATTAATCAATCCTCTATTATCAACCACTTTATTAAATCTCTTTTTACCATGCTTAACCTGAATCCAGGAATCCTTTCTAAATTTTTTCCCAACAAAAAGAGATTTCGCAGCAGCCGTT
>NW_021329208.1:0-2110 GCF_001605985.2 Dendrobium catenatum | reverse complement strand
TATTTCTCGTTATTATTGGTATTGCTCGGTATTTCTCATTTTGTGCCTGCGATCTTAGTGCCAGCCAAACGTAGCTCTATGTACGTTCACCGGACCAAATAAAAATTCAGAATAATGAGGACATAGTTTTACGCACTTCATTGCCTAGATATCGGTATTAGCGTCTTGTTTTACCTACCGTAACAGCTTTAATTTCAGCACTAGCACTTTTTACTAGTTTTGCTTCAGTACCAGCCTTGCCTACAGTAGTAGCTTTGCTTTTTTATAACACTAGTTTTGTTCTTTACAGTGCTAATTTTGTTCTTTCTGGTACTAATTTTATTCTACCAGTACTAGTTTTGTTTTACAAATACCCGTTTTGTTTTACCAGGACTAGTTTTATTTAGTATACTGAGCTGATGATGCAATCTAGGTTCTAAAACAAGTAGGAAAACACAAGGAATGCAAATGAAAAAAAACTCTCATTCAATATAATATAAACAAACACAAATATTAGAAACTAAATAGGAAACAAAACTTAGAAAATTGATAGGAAGACATATGAAATAACCAAACAATTATATTAAAATACCCTCAGAACAGCCTTAAAAGGACACCTCACATGCAAATCCCGAAAATAGGAAAAGATGCTCAAAAGAAAAATCAAACTAGTGGTTCGCCACAGAAATTTAGATCCAGTTCAACCAACACTCCTCTAGCAAATACTAGCAAAACAGGGCTCAATAACATCGTTCAACTCACAATTTTTTTGAGAAGAATGATACAGATGGAAGGATAACTGTGGAGAGAAGACCGAGAATCATAACAAGGATTAGGAAGAAGATAGCTCACAAGTTTAAAAGAAACCCTCGGGTTTGAACTTGTATTCACCAAAAACAACCTTTTCCAACAGCAACTCATACACTATTTATAGAAGAAAAAAAGGGGAAATAACATTTAATATCCCACATAGATGTGCCACCAAAACAGCCACTAAAACCCCTCCAAATCAGCCCATACATTGAGAAGTCAAAGAAAGCAACACATGGATCAGCAAGGGGAAAAAATTGAGTAGCTAGCAGCAGGGAAACCAAGAAAACAACATGGAAAATGAGTATCCAGCAACAGGGAAACCAAGAAAATAGCAGGGAAACCGAGCAACCACGGGGAAAAACCAAACAACCACCATGGGAAGCCCAAATTTCTACATGGAAACACCAAACAACCATATGAGGAAACCAAACAGCAGTAGAGATTTGAGGAGACACAAGAAAAAGAAAAAGAACACCAAATGGAGTGAAACTACCTAAAAGCATCAAGCCCAAGCATGATCATGGGTTCTTCTCCAGCATAGGGTAATACCAAAAAAAGAAGCATAAGGTCAAAAATATAGAAAAATAAAAACATCCAAACATATAATGATAATTATTGATTCCATCAATTGATGCTTTGTTTGTTTACAAAAAGGTAAATTGTGCTTGCAACTATTTGGTGAGTTTGGAATACGGGTTACTTCCAAGCGAAACCGTAAGACCCACTACATGGGCTACTTTCAATGAAAGCCGTAAATCCCGACCTAAATCCAAACATACGGGCAACCCCTAAACAGAGCCACAAGGCCCAATCTAAATCTAAACTACGGACAACTCCTAAGAGGGGCCGCAAGTCCCAACCCAAACCAAATCAACCTACATCCATCCACTTCAAAATTTACTCGGAATGCCTGAGAGGAGGCAACTCATGTCTGCTAATTAGATTTATTGGACACTACAATCAACGGTTGTTAGTATTGGTAGATTGAAACCTACAATATACCCGGGAAGATGGAATCATGGGATCTTGATCAGGTTTACCTCCATCCCCACAACAAAAATTAAAATAATTACACATCTAAAAATAGATTCATCCAAAATAAAGAGTTCTCTTTTACGTGTTATGAGAGATAATTAACTATGAGGGCATACACTCATAGGAAGTTGAACCTTATAACTAAATAACTCTAATGCCGACCATCGGGGGAAATCTAGTTAATTTAAATTCTAATCTAAATCGGGGGGAAATGATGCCTAAAGCTTGTGAAAGCAGGGTTCATGCCGTCCTGAGCGAACATTCACTTATCTCAAAAGATTCG
>NW_021329207.1:0-322 GCF_001605985.2 Dendrobium catenatum | reverse complement strand
TCGTCTATTCACACTCTCCAAGTGTCGACAGAGAATCGTCATCTGTTCACACTCTCCAAGTGTCGGCAAAGAACCGTCGTCTATTCACACTCTCTTAGTGTCGGCAGAGAACTGTCATCCTTTTATACCCTCCATGTGTCGACAGAGTACCGTAGTCTATTCATACTCTCCAAGTGTCGGCAGAGTATCAGATCTTCTTCAAAGATCTTCACACGAGCAACTACAAAGAAGAAAATAATAGTGATCACTAAAAATATAAAGAGATCCTTATCTTTGAGTAACCTTGTGAACCCTTCACACTCTACTTGCAAGAAATCTCTCT
>NW_021329206.1:0-794 GCF_001605985.2 Dendrobium catenatum | reverse complement strand
TATTTAAAGGATTAAATATTAAATTAAAGAATATTTATATCAAATCATCAAGATATTGAAATGATAGTTCTTTATATTGCATAAAATATCAATAAAAGTTTAATAAAAAAGATTCAATAAATTTGAAAATAAATAATTAAATTTTAAAATGCATGTTTTATATAACACGAATAATCATAATAATGATATAAAAGTCAATAAGGTGTATTTTTTAAATATGCTATCAATGATAGCTTATTATGATTAAAAAAAAATTGATAGATACATATAACCTTTTATATAAAAGTGAACAATAAATTATGAAAGATATTATTTGGATAAATAATTTGCTTCAACTATTTAGTTATTGAGCCAAAGATTTTGACCCCATGGGCAAATATTTTGACTTACATATTTCTTTTTCTAAAATATATATTATGGTTTTATTATTTATAAGTTGATAATCAATGATAGCGCCATTGTAAAATAGCTTAATAACGTGAGAATAAGTAGATGGTGAGCTTATTTAGCTTATTAATTAGATTTAACTTTTTTAGCTTATTAATTAGATTTAACTTATTTAGCTTATTAAGTAGATTAGTTGGCTTCACAGGCTAATTTATAATAAGGGTCTTAGGGGCATGGGCCTCCACTAACCCATCAATTTAGACTTTTTTTTATATAAAAAGATAAAATAAACAAAGTTGAATAAAAGAAGCTGAATCAATGAATTTGCTTAATTAATTATCCCAAAATAAAATGAAAGATTATCATCAACCAAAATTTAATTTTACTTTTAATACAACAATGTTATA
>NW_021329205.1:0-288 GCF_001605985.2 Dendrobium catenatum | reverse complement strand
AATCGTATATCAAATCAGAACAGAATCAGAATCGTACGGATCAGATCAAATCAGAACAGAACAAAAATACATCACATCAGAACTGACAGAATTGTACGAAAAATCAGCATCGGATCGTATCAGAACAGATCAAAATAGAATAGAAGCGTGTCAGAATCGGATCAGAATCATAATCATACAAATCAGATCAAATTATATCATATGGAAATTGAAAAATCATATCATTTCAGAACAGATCAAAAGATAGAACTGATTCCCTGACACTGACAGAATCTCAACGGATTCTGG
>NW_021329204.1:0-221 GCF_001605985.2 Dendrobium catenatum | reverse complement strand
ATAAAGTTGACATGTAATGAATGCATTGAGTGGCTTGAGATAAAGCGCAGTTCTCATACAAACAATGATAAAAGAGTTGCAATACAGATACCGTAAAATTTACAAGAAAGAATAACATATTTGTAATATATACGAGCTCCTATGAGTCATTAAGGGATACCCCCCATTCATACAATAGTCCACATACGAGTGATGGCTAGCAACATGCAACTAAGACAATA
>NW_021329203.1:0-208 GCF_001605985.2 Dendrobium catenatum | reverse complement strand
AAGGGTATGTAAACACTCATTTGAAGTATTTTGTTTTGATGTTCCTTAGTGGCTCTGTAACTATGTTGTGGAAGTTTAAAAATGTGAAGTACTTCAGTTAATGTATCAATGAAGGTTTATGAGATGTCGTATAGTTATGCAGGTGGTTAACTATTTTCAAAAACTTTATGGAAGGAAAATAATATGTTTTAGTTGTTACACTCTACAG
>NW_021329202.1:0-265 GCF_001605985.2 Dendrobium catenatum | reverse complement strand
AACTTTCGTCAGTCCTCTACCCGACGTCGGACTCCTCCTTGACGTCGGACTTCTACTCGACGTCAGACTTCTGCTCGTTAGCGGACTTCTACTCGTTGTCGGACTTCTGCTCATCGACGAACCTTCGTCGATCTTCTACCTGGCGCTGCACCTTTACCCGACTACAGACTTCTGCTTGCTGTCGGACTACTAATCGTCGTCGGACTTCTGCCCGTCGACGGACTCTCATCGGTCTTGTACCTGACGCTGTACCTCTACCCGACTT
>NW_021329201.1:0-292 GCF_001605985.2 Dendrobium catenatum | reverse complement strand
AATTAATCATTCAGTTCTACCTATATCTACTCAATCAGTTAGTTAATATCAATCACTCAATCAATCTGCATTCAAATCAATCTATCAATCAATCAACCATATATTTTATTCAATCAATCAAACTTTAATCATCTCAATCCGACATTCAATAAATACTCAAGTTTCAATCACCTATTGTTGTTGCCTTACATTGCAAGCACCCAGCTTCTAGCCAAACTGCATAAATCAATCTTGTATCATACGTGCACTTAATAATATAATCAATAATCTTCTATCTAATCAAAATTTTAAT
>NW_021329200.1:0-275 GCF_001605985.2 Dendrobium catenatum | reverse complement strand
TAAAATATCATGCAATTAACCTTTATTTGAACATAATGATTTTTTAAAAAATAAGGAGAGAATGATAAAAAATTTAGGTTATCTGAGACAGTAGTAACTAACGCTTGTTTATCAAATATGATATGAATTAGAATTAGTAGATAAAAAAAAAAAAATTTTTTTTCATCATTGTTGAAGAGGTAGAAATTAAAGCTCTATTTGTGACGGCTTTTTTTTTGTTATTTAAAGTATTTTTTTAGTACAAAAATTAAAATTTTGTAATAAAAAGATATTTC
>NW_021329199.1:0-222 GCF_001605985.2 Dendrobium catenatum | reverse complement strand
CTTCGTGCCTTCAACGATTTTCCCTTCCTGTTAGGATTGGAAGTTGCGGCATTTTGATCAGAAACGACCACGGGAGCTCACCGCAGTGAAGGTGATTCTCTCCCTCTCACTCGCTCGTTCGGCCAAATCCAAAAATCCACCGAACAGAGGGATCTAGTAAATTCGGGATTTAAGCCGTAAATCCTTAAATCCGGGATTTACCCGTCTCCGGGATTTAACGCG
>NW_021329198.1:0-1080 GCF_001605985.2 Dendrobium catenatum | reverse complement strand
AATTCCAAAGCCAGATCCTGGTTAGTTTGTTAAGCTGGCCGGGATCCGTCCCCGTCGGGTCGGGTCGTGACATGCAGCTGACCTCACACAGTGGAATAGAGGCTTATTGTTGTTGTACGCTTTTTATCCAAAGCTATTTTTTGGAAAATGGCTCATTATCATTTTAAGAAAACATTATTTTTATTCACGTTTTGTTTTAAAAAAGAAGAGATCAATAATGAATGGAATTTAATCATGTCTAATTGCACTATGGATTGATTGATCACTACTTGGCACCAAACTAATTAGTTGTATAATTTTAGAAAGAAATTGAAACCTAGTGGATTCATTGGCAATCAATTAAATTAGTTTAGTAGCAATAGGCTTTACACAAAAGAATGATTTTGACTATTTGACACTTATTCCCCAAATCACTCACTTTTTTCTGTTAGAGCTTTGATTGGATTAGCCACTAATTGCTATTTATGATATATCAAATGGATGTTAAAAACGTATTTGTTAATGATAATTTAAAAGAAGGGGTCTACAAACTTGAACTTGAAAGTTTTTTCATTCCTAATAATGAAAAGAAATGAATATGCCAATTTATTAAGGTTTGATTATGGATAAATTTTTTGTTATTTAGTAAAATTATTGTGGAGAAATCAACTTGTTAAAGTTGTAGTTGATGTCTGAACAAAATCTAGATCTATTTATGGCTTAAAGTAAGCTCCTAAATAATGACATCTTAAATTTGATTTTTTGTAATATTTAATACATTTGTGATAAATAATATGTAAAGATGTATTAATTTAAATTTTTTATTTACCATATATTTTTATAATTATTTTAACGTTGCAATATTTTATGTTCAAATTTATTCACACAAATATTTTTATGAACAAAAAGATATAAATTTTTTATTAAATCATTTAAGAGTCTTTCCAAAAACTGATGCTTCACTATGTATATTTTGTTTGTGACATTTTTTATAATATTTTTTAAAGTCTTTTTTTAGAAATAAAAAATGATTAGAAAATTGTGCCTAGCAATTGATTTGACAAAAAAGAATAGGAATAATATAATATTATGAGGTTATTA
>NW_021329197.1:0-265 GCF_001605985.2 Dendrobium catenatum | reverse complement strand
GGATTCGCGAACAGCAAGGGGGAAACCAGGGTGGCTTTGGCTTTTGGAGCTCTGGAGTCGGACAAGCCTTGGCGTCCGACCTCCTAGGCTGGGGCAAACTGAAGCTAAGAGGGGGGGAGGAGCTCGGGAGAGAGCTGGGATCCGAATACCAAAAAAAAGGAAGACGAGAGGTCCTTCTCGGGAGAGAGAGCCACTGCCTGAATCAGGTCTCACACGCGACTGAAAACAGCGGCAACGGTCGACTCGGATTTTGGGGAAATCGGAG
>NW_021329196.1:0-267 GCF_001605985.2 Dendrobium catenatum | reverse complement strand
CCCGCAGGTTATGGCTTCCAAAAATCACATTATCACATTACATCTAAAAACAGCCACAAACATCAATATTTATAGGCACAAAAAGGGCAGCCAAACAGTCCAAATATTAGGGAATATGGAAGGTTAAAAGACACCTAGAAGAAGATTAAAAGACACAAAAAAAAACTGCAGTAGAAAAACTGCATAGAAAACAGAAAATAACTCCTGGAATTCCTCCCAAAATAGTCCCAAAAAACTGAAGAAAAGGAAAGCCAAAAGCCATAAGTT
>NW_021329195.1:0-1238 GCF_001605985.2 Dendrobium catenatum | reverse complement strand
GTTTATACATGCTATATACATAATTTTTACATACTATATACAAATTTAAACAAGCAATGTATAAGTTTATAAATGCAATATATATAATTTTTACACATTATGTGCTAGTTTATATACATTATGTACAAAAATTATACATGCTATGTACAAATATTATACACACTATGTACAAGTTTATACAAATACTGTACATGTTATGTACAAGTTTATACATGCTATGTATTAGTATTATACACATTATGCATAAATTTATACATGTTATCTACAAGCATTATACACACTATATATACGCTATATACAAGCATTGCATACTATATACATGAATTATACACATTATATAAAAGTATATACAAAAATTCTACACTACATTCAATGCTATATATGAGTATTATACACACTATATATATATTTATACACGCTATGTACAAGTATTATACACACCATTTATAAGTATTATACAATCTGAATAAGTTTATATACAATATGTACAAGTTTATACAAGTTATATGTAAGCATTATATATGTTATATAAAAGTATTATACGCACTACGTATAAGTTTATACAAGCATTATGCATATTATATAGAAGTTTATACACACTATCTATAAATAATGTATATATTATGTATAACTTTGTACACACTTTGTATAAGCATTATAAATACTATGTATAAGTTTTATACACGTTATGTTCAAGTTTTACATGTAATATACAAGTATTATACATAATATGTACAAGTTTATATGTGATGTGTACAAGCCTTTTATACACTATAATAAAAATTATACACAGTATGTATAAGTTTAAACACGCTATATATAATCATTATATACACTATATATAAGCATTATACATACTATGTACATAATATGTATAAGTATTATACACATTATATACAAGTTTATGCATGTTATATCTAAGCATTATACAAAAATTATGTAACTTTATACACATTATGTACAACTATTTTACACAGTGTGTATAAGTTTATACATACTATGTACAACTTCTATACACACTATGTACAAGTTTATACACGCAATGTATAAGTTTATACACATTAAATACAAGTTTATACATGCTATATACAATAATTATACACACTATGCATATGTTTCCAAACACTATATATAAGCATTATAAGAACTATGCACAAGCATTATACATAATATATACAAGTTTTTAAAAGTATTATAGATACAATGTACAAGCATTATACACACTATGTATATGTTTA
>NW_021329194.1:0-260 GCF_001605985.2 Dendrobium catenatum | reverse complement strand
ACATTGGAGCAAGTCATTGGATATATGGCCGATGCACGTTGTCGACATCAATAACATCGATGCGAGCAATTGCTTATAATGGTATTGCAAGCCATCAACACCAATGTCAATGCCAACTAAAACATACGATTTAGTATCATAGTACAACAATGTCAATGCGAGCAATTGCTTCCAAGTATATATAGTTTGACGATATATTTTTGACATATTTATATATACACATTTTATTATTATTGTTATTATTTTCTATCAAACATTAA
>NW_021329193.1:0-284 GCF_001605985.2 Dendrobium catenatum | reverse complement strand
AATAATTTGAAAATCAAATTAATTTCCAAAGGAGGGGAGCCAGCGGGTAATGAGGGGTTATGGGAATTAATGGGAGGCCATTAATGTAATTGGAGAGAGAAACAAAACAAGGGGAGAGGGAGTTTAAAACTGAAATTATTTTCAGTTTTAGTGTAATTTGAGGGAAAACTTATTTGGACTTAATTAGAATTTCAAATAAGATGAAGAGTTAATTACATAATTAATGGGGAGTCCAAATAGGGGTGGTCGGCGGCATGGCTAGAGGGAGAGGGGGCTAGGGAGAG
>NW_021329192.1:0-738 GCF_001605985.2 Dendrobium catenatum | reverse complement strand
ATGTATCAGCTCCTGTTTATTGTCCCGTTGATCACACTTTTTTTTTTGTGTGTAAAATGAGCTCCACCATTTCACTACCAAATAATTTCCGCAATTCAACCACATTCTATTCCTTGTCTTCAATGAACCTATCCAGCATTGCCTGTCCTTCTCCTTGAGGAACAACAAATGTAGGCCATTCGTTTAAGCTTCTATCCAGAAGCCACTTATCTTCAGACACATAAATTGATGATCCATTAGCCACACTCCATTTTAAGAAAGGCTGTTGAACTTTACCTCCATCAGTGATGATTTTCCATGAGGAAGATACATTCCTCTTTAAACTATCTTCTACAATCTTTGACCCATATTTAGGAGCTAGCAATTTGAATAAAGAAGAATTTTTGTTATTCCAAAATCTCCATGTAAGCCTTGCTCTCAGTTCAGCCAACACAATCCCCTTCCTCCTTTATCTACAGGATTACATAACTCCTCCCAGCTAACATAGTGAATCCCAACATTACCATTGTGCTTATTCTAAACAAAACTCCTGCATGCTTTGTTGATATCTTCAAGAATACTGATAGGAACCAACGAGTGAATGCTATAAAAAGTTGGGATAGCCTAAGTGACCAATTTCACTAAAGCTATTTTCCTCACCAAGGAGATGAGCTTACTTCCCAAGTGTTGATTTTCTTTAATGATTTCTCAATGATGAATTTAAAATCATTAGCCTTCAATCTTCTTAGAGCCATCTTG
>NW_021329191.1:0-224 GCF_001605985.2 Dendrobium catenatum | reverse complement strand
AAACTATATATTTCTCTACCGCCGCGAATACTCCAGAACGCAACAAATATATAATGAACTTCTGATACCAAGATCAATATGAATATTATTTACTCCCATTGATAAAAATTATAGATTTTAGTAAATATTATTTGATATACTTCTTAATACATGCTATTTAATTTAATAGTAATTAAATTTATTTTTATTATTTAGTTTTTTTGTGTTCATTCTTAATCGGGTAA
>NW_021329190.1:0-232 GCF_001605985.2 Dendrobium catenatum | reverse complement strand
TGATTTCCCGTACATTTAGCAACGTGAAAAACATACAACACTTTAACTACCAAGTTTTCTTCAATTATTGTTGTGGCCTACGCTCTACAGCACCTTTCTTTTTTGACTGGGCACAGAGGATTATTATTTGCAATTATTACTTTTTTAATTGAGTGTTAAAACATTAAATATATATAAATTATAAATTGAGTTTTATATTTATTTTTTGGAACTTAATTTCAATAGTAATATC
>NW_021329189.1:0-271 GCF_001605985.2 Dendrobium catenatum | reverse complement strand
CAAGAGAGGCCACGTCAACCGAAACCCCCTCTCCCTTCTAGCTTGGCCGGCCACTCCTCCCTCTCTCTCTCACCTATTAATTTTCTTAATTGCACCTTCCTAATTTCTGTACGTTACTCCTCACAAAATGAATTGAATTCCTGATGGGAATTTCGGAATTGAGTGCTTCCCAATGGCTGAAGACTCCTAGTCAATTGCTGTTCAACCCGTCTCCCTCAATTCTCTTCTCAGGCGGATCTCATTCCCTTGGCTTCCAAATCCCCATTGTTCC
>NW_021329188.1:0-1727 GCF_001605985.2 Dendrobium catenatum | reverse complement strand
ATCATCCTCATCCTCAAGTGCAGATTGATCACTCTCTAACTCCTCCACCTTTATTACAATATTCTTCTCCTTTCGTAGCTCTCATGCATCAACATTTCTTTGACTCACTCCTTGCTCGTAAGAAATTAGTGATCCAAGAAGATTGTTAATAGAGTAAATGTTTAAATCTTTAAACTCTATAATCGCAGTTATTTTAGCATCATAAGTAGTAGGAAAACAACGAAATATCTTATTGACCATTTTAGCATTCGTTAGTTCCCTACTTAATGCATGTAAATAGGTGACTATTTGTGTGATCTTATGTACGTTAGAAATGGGTTCATTTGGTTTCATGCGAAATAATTCATAGTCACGCAATAAAATTTTTAGGCTGGATTGTATAACTTCATCAGTCCTCTCATAAATTATACAAAGTCTATCTCATATGTCTTTTCCACTTTTGCAAGTACAAACCCGCATGTAATCTTCAGATTTAAGAGCACAAAAGAAACTATTTAGGCATTTAGCATTAAGTTATGCTAAGTCACGTTCTTCTACTGTCCAGTCCACAAAGGGAGTTTAAACTCTAACTCCGTCAACTAATCTAGTTGATTTTGTATACCCTTCATAAACTAAGATCCACATACGATAATCTAGTGACTATAGGCAGAGAACCTTTCGCTGTTCACACTCATTGAGTGTAGGCAGAGAACCTTCTGCTGTTCACACTCTCCAAGTGTAGGATGAGAACCTTTGTCCTTCTATACTTCTCCAAGTGTAGGCAAAAAATCTTCATCCTTTCACACTTTTCCAAGTGTAGGTAGAGAACCCTCCCGCTGTTCACACTCCTCGAGTGTCAGTAGAGAACCAAATCTCCTTTAAAAGATCTTTTCATGAGAAATCTGGAAGGACAAGAGAAAAGAGTGAAGTAATCACAATTCACAAACGAAGATCCTTACCTTTAAGTACCAAGTGAACCCTTCACACTCCAGTAATAAGAATTCTTCTTCAAACACTCTATCACACTCTCTCCTTCGATCTCCCTTCAGTTTGCACGAAAACTAGTAGACAAAAAGATTTCAAGACAGTTTTAAGTGGACCTTTTATAAGAAAGACATGAAAAATCATCCAAAAAATACAAAATTTCAATTCAGTACGTATTCGATCATCCTGTATGATCAAATTTCATAAGTACGAATAGTGTAAATTTTGTTGCTATGAACTCAATGTGCATTAGTATGAAATTATTTCATACCTGATCATCGTCCTATACAAACATAGTTCGTCTGGTACGAACAGTTATTTCAAAGGTTTGTTGGGACAAAAAAATTGGATGAATCACAAGTTCAAAGAATAGAGAACATCATCTAGGGATGAAGGTGTCGATTCTTCTGGATGAATAGAATAAACTGAAAATCTAGAGGAGATCGTCCTGGAATGAATGGGACTATTCATCTGGACAAACAGTTCAAACTGAAAATCCAGAGGAGATCGTCCAAGGATGAATGAGACTATTTATCTAGATGAACAGTTCAAACAAAAAATTCAGAGGAGATCATCCAAGAACAAATGGGACTATTCGTTTGGACGAACATCACTTAGAAAAATTTTTACTCACCCTCTGTTCATTCCATTTGCTCCTGGAGGTGTATAACTGATCTGATTGTCCCGAATGAATATAGTTCATCCTGTACGATCAGTATTAAAAATTATAAATTTTAAAGTTCTCCCCCGGTGTGTGTGTGCTG
>NW_021329187.1:0-429 GCF_001605985.2 Dendrobium catenatum | reverse complement strand
TAAATATCCACGGCAGTGCATGCCATGCCTAAGTATAACAAATTATATGAGATGACAACTTTGAGTCTCTATCATTTTTATCTGTGTTAGTTAAATTAACTAACTTATTAGTATCATATAAAATCATATATTTATATAAATAAATTGTGTAGCTAAGTAACTTGATGCCAACCAATGGCTTTGAAAATTATTATAATTTAAGGCAACGCATGGCTATTTGGCTTCTAAGAAAATTACTACAGCTTAAGGCTTCAAAGCTCCAATCAATAGTATAAATTGAACCAAACAATATCCCTTCTTCAATTCATTATAAATAAATGCAGAATTCTATAAAAACTTTATTAAAATTTCATATATACATAAATTTATATTTGTCTAACAAATATATTATAAATTTGGACAAATTAATTATGACTAGTATTTGTCATT
>NW_021329186.1:0-200 GCF_001605985.2 Dendrobium catenatum | reverse complement strand
CCACTATAAATCATCGTGTTCTTGTTTTTACTGCTTCCGTATTTATTTTCTTCCGCCCTTATTTTTTTGGTGACTTGGTTTGAGATAATCGTTATTTTTGCTTAAAATTTTTTTTAAATACGAATTCACCCCCCCCACTTTCTTGGTTAGCCTCTTACCAGTTCTGTAGGGCTTAACATCCAAAAGATCTTTCAAGTGGT
>NW_021329185.1:0-274 GCF_001605985.2 Dendrobium catenatum | reverse complement strand
ACGAGTTCTGAGCTAGTTTGAACTCGTAGAATAAAGCTTGATCTAAAGCTTAAACACGATTAATTAATCAAGCTCAAGCCAGAGATGACTCGAGCTCGACTCAACTCGTTTGCACCCCTAATTCCGAACATACGATAAATTTTGATTAAACTATATTTTATAGGATGCATCTAGTTAGGATAATTTCTTATTGTTTTGTCTTTCATACTACAATTACTTTCTATTTGGCTCTTGATTTTTGTGCTTTATTTAAAATCTTTTGTATTGAAAGTTT
>NW_021329184.1:0-448 GCF_001605985.2 Dendrobium catenatum | reverse complement strand
TGACACCAAAGAGATCTTCTTCTTTGGTGAACTTACCTCGAGATAAGACTTGAATCGGATGGTACTAAGGTGTGAGTTCGTCGGAGCAACCGTGTGGAATCCCCTCCATATTCCCTTGAGTTCCCCCCCCTCACAGGATCTTCTCCCTCTCAAACTCCACCCTTTTCTCTCTCCCTTTTAAGCTCTCTCTTCAAGTTTTCCACACAAGAATGAATCTACAATGGCTGCCAAAGACACTTAGAAAGTGCCTTGTCATAGATTAAATAGAAGCTCTCAAAACGAGCTCATTAATGCAATTTGTCTACATTATCATCCAGGATGATAGGTATATCGTCCTGGCCGATAGGTTCAAATATGAGAAAAATCATCCTGAATATTACTCTGAAATGAAGCTGGACGATGTCTAATCAGCCCGGACGATCTGGAGATCATCCAGGACGATTTGACC
>NW_021329183.1:0-203 GCF_001605985.2 Dendrobium catenatum | reverse complement strand
CGATCGTTGCCAGACTTCCACCCGGCCACCGATCGTCGTCGGACTTTAGCATGACCATAGTCAGACCACCACTTGAAGGATGATCGCTGCCATACTTCAGCCCAACCTTCGTCGGGCCACCACCTGGTGGACAATCGTAGTCGAACTTCCACCCAGACGCCGACCTCCGATGGACTTCCACCTGGCAGTCGATCGTGTCGGAT
>NW_021329182.1:0-200 GCF_001605985.2 Dendrobium catenatum | reverse complement strand
AATTAGTAATGAATTTTGGAAGTTTGGGTATTTATTGAAATTATTAAATTATTTTGATTAAGAGCCATTTTAATAATTTGAACCCAAATGAGTCTTAAACTTCTTGAGATCAACTCCAAAGATCAAAAATGATCTAAGGAGAGATCAGAAAGTGTTTAAAGAGTTTTTGGGATTTTTAATAATTTTTAATTAATTAAAAT
>NW_021329181.1:0-539 GCF_001605985.2 Dendrobium catenatum | reverse complement strand
TAAAAATAAAAGAAAAAATTCTTCAAAATTAGATTTTTGGGTGTGACAATTAATATTTGAGCATAGTGCTAGAAGAATTGAATTATTACCAAAATTATAAGAATTGATTGTGAGTTTAGTAAATTTGATAGATTAACGCGCCTTACACCCATAATTGATTGCATAAGCTAATAATGTGCGATTGAATGAATTATATGAGTGTATGATTGTAATTGATTGAGTTTGATGGGTTTTGATTCATGATTTATTTTTATTCAATTTGAATTTTGATTATATAAATTTATTTTATATCATTTTATACGTACATGAATCCTTAAGAGAAATATTGGGGATGATATTTTTTTAAGCTTAGTAGATTATAAGAACTCAAAAATTTTAATTAAAATAATTGAAAATAAAACATCTGAATTTCTATTTAAATTAGAGCGCATCGATGCTAATCCTTATAGCGTTGCATCATTAGGCCTAAAACACATTATTTTTTTTAGTACTTGTAAGCAATTATAATTGTTTTTATTTTAGTGGAGGAGAGAGAAAGA
>NW_021329180.1:0-285 GCF_001605985.2 Dendrobium catenatum | reverse complement strand
ACATCATTACATGCTTTAGGTAAAGAATTTTTAAACTTTGAAATAGTCAATAAAAGTCTACGTTGTTTACTTGACAAGTTTGATGCCAAAGTTGTTGCTATTTGCAAATCAAAAAATTTGAGTGAATATTCTATTGATAATTTGATTAGCTCACTCATTGCCTATGAGCAATATTTGGGTCAAAGACTTTTGGATGCAGGTGAAACAATAATGTTAAAAGCAGAAGACATGGAGAAAAGTGGATTAGGCAGTGAGGAAAGCGATGACTTAACAAGCAAATTGAAA
>NW_021329179.1:0-556 GCF_001605985.2 Dendrobium catenatum | reverse complement strand
GAAGAGTACAGCTGGACCACCTAGGCCACTACGTACTAAGGGGACCACCTCAGCTCAGCCAGCTACACAGCCTCAGCCTACTACACAGCCTCAGCCTGCTACACAGCCTCAGCTTGCTACACAGCCTCAGCATGCTACATAGCCTCAGCATGCTACATAGCCTTTACCCACTCATGGAAGCGGTATAGCCCACAGTTTTACTCACCAAACCCCCGATTTCCTTCACCATATCCCGGGCAGAGTACTCCTTTCTACCCATACTACACACCCCCACCGTATGATGGTGCTCCTCCTACTTATAAATTTCCACCATATGCTCCACCATACTATCCCCCACCAACCCATCAGCCTGCTACAGCTGGACCTTCGACAGCAACTGGACCTTCGACAGCAGCTGGACCTTCAATAGCAGCTGCAGCAGAGCATGAGACAGATGGTAGAATGTTGATAGCACCTGAGGGTGACACGTACGTACAGTGTCTTTTATTTAAACTAACGAATATTGTTATTTTATATTTTTTTCACATAACTTTATTTTTGTAGGTTCTACCCATCA
>NW_021329178.1:0-264 GCF_001605985.2 Dendrobium catenatum | reverse complement strand
GATTTCTCCCCACGCAACATAAGGAGTTACACCAAATCCATACATGCGAACTCTTCCGACCTTTTCATTTCCAAGAACCTTTGAGAAAATATCAACTCTTCCAACATCTTCTGTTTGAGATGTTTGACTTCTTATTTCCTTCATTTTTGCCTAAATACAATGAATATTAACTCTTTCATGTACATTTTTGTATACTTTATAATTAATTTATGAAATAATTTATTATGAGTACTTACCAAAGCTTCACAAGCATCAATATTATTA
>NW_021329177.1:0-204 GCF_001605985.2 Dendrobium catenatum | reverse complement strand
AAGAGATACAACAGAGGGATTGATGTCAGAAATTCTGATTTTCAGGATATCTGTTGGGATTCAGGTTCTTGGAAATTCAGTAGAGCGGAAATGGAAGGCAGACTGATTTTTAAGTTTGGTGATCAGCTACAGTTGTCTTTTGATCAATCCCGCTTTGCTCCTGAGGTTATGATCAAGTTTGGGCAAGGTTTTGAGGATATGGAG
>NW_021329176.1:0-266 GCF_001605985.2 Dendrobium catenatum | reverse complement strand
AATTGTATCTTGTTTTCCATTGGATTTTGAATGCAAACGTTTTGGTTCCTCATCTCATCCCTCTTGTGTTGATTTTTTTCCTTGATTTGGAGGAGAAATCTTTTCTTTGAATGAGCATTAGGGCAAACCCAAACTTGGGAACCCTAGGGCGTATCAGTTTATTGACATGATGACTTGTCAATGGAACTTATTTTCTTGCAGAGAGCATAGATGCAGCCACACCATGATTGCATTTTGCTTAGAGAAGGTGAAAAGTACTTGAACCA
>NW_021329175.1:0-307 GCF_001605985.2 Dendrobium catenatum | reverse complement strand
TCTGAGTTATAAGGAAGAACCCGAGTTGATTCTAGCTCACGATATGCGTAAGTTGAGAAATAAAGAGATTCTGATGGTTAAGGTGCAGTGGAAGCACCAAACTACATGGGAAGCGACTTGGGAGAAAGAATCGGACATGAGGAAGTCGTACCCGTATTTTTTTTGACTGAGTTCTGTTCGGGCAATGTTGAGGATGACATTTTTCTGAAGTTGGGGAGATTGTAACATCAAAATCTGCTCCAGGATCGTCCGGGCCGATCTAGATCATCTCGGGACGATTAGTGTAAATTCTGCTCCATATTCTGCA
>NW_021329174.1:0-1201 GCF_001605985.2 Dendrobium catenatum | reverse complement strand
TCACCCTCTCTCTATTTTGGCCAAACTTTGATATACTTCAGGACTCATCAACCAATCAGCCAACTATTGCTCACCTCATTACAAGCACACCGTCAAAGCCTCCCAACTCTCCCTTTTCAACATCTCTCTCTTTCTGAGATATAATCCAAAAATGTGGTGAGTGCCGAGTTTCTAACTCTAGAGAGGAAACCTTGATTTACTCATGTTGGGTGAGCTCCCAAGAAATCCTGGGTGAGCTCCCAAGAAATCAATTGTATTATCACTTCGGCTGGAATATCAAAAGATCTACAACAAATCATGGCAGATAAGTAGACATACACACCAAACAGAAAACATCTTTGTGCAGAAATAGCTTGAGCAACTCAGCATGGGAGAATATACACGCAAAGATCAAAAGAACAGAAATAGAAAAAACAACCTTAGGGGCTTGTTTTATGCACTCTTTAAGCATGGTTTAGCTTAAATCCCACCAATAGTTCATTTGGGGATTTTGAATCCACTTGCTTTGATAATCCCATTTCGACCGCCCACTATAGGTTAAATCTAGGCTTTGCTAAATTCCATCCTTTACAGGAATTAATAAAGTTAAGGATTTCTTCCTCTCGCAAACCATAAATGCTGAAACAAATAGCTAAAGAATGTATCATAATTTAGCAAGTTTTAACATTTTTCTTGCCAAAAAGTTTTCAGATAGTAATTCTCTCAAGATTTACTAAATCTGAATTAACATAATGTAGTAAATTCTACTTTTAGCTAAAGAATGTAGTAAATTTCTAAAATTTAAGAATTTTCGAAATAATTTATTAAAAAAATAATATTTTATTGTTGCAAGGCGCTCGTTAAATGGGCGACTTGCTACAGTAATTTTCTTTTTAAAAAAAAATTTAAAACTTTTTTGAATGCTGACTAGACTATTAAGTCACCGGTTAAACGGGCGACTTTGCCTATTTTTAATTTTTTTTAAACATGCCTAAACTCTTAATATAATTTATAATCATGCTAAGTCTTAAAATCTATATCATAAATGTGCATCTAGATGAGGTGACTCTAAAGAACCCTAAATTTTAGTTAATTTAATTCGACAATTTAAGCCGACTTAGTCGTTGGCTTTATTCTTTATTGAAATTCAAAATATGATTTAAGAAAGAAGAATTGTTGACTGCCATGTAAACTACTGTATAACAAATCACTTGAAGAAAAA
>NW_021329173.1:0-312 GCF_001605985.2 Dendrobium catenatum | reverse complement strand
TAAAATTATTTGAAATATATATAATATTTAAATTAATTTTAATTTTAAATTAAAGGGTTTAAAAATTTGATCACTTCAATATATTACATAAAATTTATGGATTTATATTAGACTTTTAATAATTTTTTAAAGTTTTCTAACAATTAATATGATTTAAAATTAAATTAAAGTCATTTTAATTAAAACAACCGTGTTGTAGGAATCGGAGGGACACATAGCAGTGTTTGGTTTATGGTATCAAAATTGCACGACAATGTACCAATCATTGGCAATGATTGTGTCATCGCATAATTAAATGGTGGCGGGATCCGC
>NW_021329172.1:0-409 GCF_001605985.2 Dendrobium catenatum | reverse complement strand
TAGAAGTATAATTTTTTAAATTACCAATTCACCCCCGCTCTTGGTTAGCCTTGGGACAATTAATTAGGCTTAACATCCTAATTCATATTGAACGAGTTCCCAACAAGTGGTATCAGAGCTTTGTTTCAAAATCATAAGTTTAGACTACTTTTTGAAAAACGAGTATGGCTAATTTTAGAAACCGTATAACATTAGAAGGATATTCAATTGTTAGACCACCTTTATTTGAAAATATTTCTTTTAACTTTTGGAAAATTTGAATGTCTACTTTCTTGCAATCAATAGATTATTGAATGTGGCATATGATTCAAAATGGTTATTCTGTACCGTCACGTATTATAGATGGAATCAAAACTGATACCCCTTTTTCTAAATGGAGTAGAGTAGAATAAATTTATGCTGAATTAAA
>NW_021329171.1:0-253 GCF_001605985.2 Dendrobium catenatum | reverse complement strand
GATTCTATCTGTTCTGATATGACTTCTGATCTGATATGATTCAATCTGATTTCTGGTTTTTGTCCGTTCTGTCAGCTTTGATGTGATGTATTTCTGTTCTGTTCTGATTTGATCTGATCCGTATGATTCTGTTCAGATTAAATTTCTGGAATTATGAACTCTGTGATTTCTGTTCTGTTCGATTCGAGATATGATTCTGTTGATCTGATTTATGTACGGATTTCTGTCTGTTGTGTTTGATGTGGACTCTGAG
>NW_021329170.1:0-491 GCF_001605985.2 Dendrobium catenatum | reverse complement strand
TTATGCTTATGTGAATGATATTCTTTCATCATTTTATAATTTGAAATTTCATTTGTACGTACGAATCACCGTGTTAGCATTGACCAAAAGTCTTATTTTTTTAATAAATTAAGCAACATTTAGAGTAATACATTTAATTTATAAAGAATTGTTATAATATTAACCATTTAAAGGATTAAAGATATTTGTTTTCTAAACTATTTTGGTTGAAGTTTTCTGAGCATATTATTAAGGATTATTGTCATACAGAACCAGTAGTTAATTGAACATTCATTTAATAGTTTTCACTAAACATACATAACAAACAAATTCTAAATGTTTGGAATAGTATGTCCAATAGTCAATATGGCAAACATGGATGAAACTAAAATGCTAATTTAACAAAATTTTAATAAAATCATAAGATTCAAAACTGTGAAATTTCTTCAATCCATACAAATCTATGTTCACCAATGAATAAAAATCATCTATATGAGATGAATCATAAGGAA
>NW_021329169.1:0-462 GCF_001605985.2 Dendrobium catenatum | reverse complement strand
TTAGGCTTAACAACCTAATTACTAGACTCAACAAGAAATACTTTAAGTTTTAGGGGTTAAGGATATTGAAATGCATTCAAACTAATATGGTTACCCTAGGTAACTAAAATGGTTCTGCTCGGGCGTCTAGAAAGTGAGCCCCTTCACTACATATAAAAGTACTGAAGAGCTATAATAACAAAACAAGGGCGCAGCTTTTTGCAGGTTTGGAACCCGGCCCGCTGGACTCACTACACCACCAAAGGGAAGGAGATACCCACTTGCAGTCTTCAAACACACTCATACCAAACCCATTTCTTTCCAATTCAATCTGCCTCCCTTTCTTATGGGGAATCTTATGAAATCTAGGAGAGAACAATACTTACTCTTATAAAATGCTGTCGGGTGGAGATTCATCTGAACAGCTTTCTTGGGCCAAGGCCTAGTCTTTATGCACACACACCCAAGGCGCTAGACAAAACA
>NW_021329168.1:0-440 GCF_001605985.2 Dendrobium catenatum | reverse complement strand
GTGCCTATTTTAATCTATATAATGCCTTTTTTAATTTTAAAACATGATTTGGGTATTTAGAATTTTCAAAACCTTGTGGTTATTCTACAAAGACATCCTCTTCAATTACCCCATTTAAAAAGGTACTTTTCACATCCATTTGAAACAATTTGAAACATCTAAAATAGGCAAAGGCTAGCAAAATCCTAATTGCTTCAAGTCTAGCTACAGAGGCAAAAGTCTCCTCAAAATCATTTCCTTCAATTTAATTATACCCCTTAGCAACTAATCTAGCCTTATTTCTAATGACTACTCCTAAGTCGTTCATTTTATTTTTGAAAACCCACTTAGTTCCAACAACACTTTGATTTTTTGGCCTTGAAGTTAATTCCCAAACTTTATTTCTTACAAATTGATTCAACTTTTCTTGCATGGCTAATATCCAAAATTCATCTGAAAGT
>NW_021329167.1:0-250 GCF_001605985.2 Dendrobium catenatum | reverse complement strand
TGGATTTGTAGGAGAATTTGATTGTTGAGTAGGAACATGAATCGGATCAGTGGAAATAACTTGTTTTCCCTTTTCCTGTGGTGGAAGCCTAGGGGGTAAAACCTTGCCACCACGCAGTTGCACTTGCACGATTTCATCGGAAGGACAAGCTACAGGGAGGTCTACGCTCTCCTTAGGTGGTTGATTGTCATTTTCTGAATGAGAATCTGAATATGAAAAATCTATCACGATGGGACTCCCTTGAAAGTTA
>NW_021329166.1:0-273 GCF_001605985.2 Dendrobium catenatum | reverse complement strand
TTTGGTACATTTTTATTTAAAATACTGCAAAAAAACTTTCTTTTCTTTTTATGCTAAATAGCAATATATGAAAACAAATCTAATTGAGTAATTATACACATGTGGAAGCAATTCATAATTTGAAATATTTTTCATTTTGAGGCATAAATAAACTAACCAAAATATGAAGTTTTTGTTTTTTGCTAATCACAAATTATCCTAAATGTAGCTTGCAATAAAACATGAAATTCATATAGAAAATTTAAAGTACACAAATAAAAATGTTGAAAAGTA
>NW_021329165.1:0-349 GCF_001605985.2 Dendrobium catenatum | reverse complement strand
TCCATAATGGCTAACCAGAATGAAATACTTGAATGCTTGGATGATACTTTATTATTTTGAATAATTTACGCTTTTGACATCAATTTCGTACGATTGCATGCATAATGATGCAGTAAGAGACTTGTATTAAGACTAATCTATTTTAATTTTAAGTTACTTTAGTGTTTTTGGGTTTTTAAAGGATTTTATGTAAGTTTTAAGTATTCAATTTTCAGGATTATATTTATTTTAAATTAGATGATAGGGTTATTGGGGATTTATTTAAAATTTGAATTAAAATTAATTTTTTAAATTCAAGATATTTTTATTTATAAATAAGATTTTTTTAATTAAATAATTGATTAATATT
>NW_021329164.1:0-304 GCF_001605985.2 Dendrobium catenatum | reverse complement strand
ACGAGTAGGAGTCCGCTGACGAGGAGAAGTCCAACGATAAGGAGAAGTCTGCTGGCGAGCAGAAGTCCGACGATGCGTGGGAGTCTTCCTACGAGCAGGAGTCTGACGTCAGGTAGAAGTTCAACTTCGGGTACGAGACCGACGAAGATTCGTCGATGAGCAGAAGTCCGACGACGAGTAGAAGTCTGACGTCGGGTAGAAGTCCGCTGTCGGGTAGAAGTTGAACGTCGGGTAGAAGACCGACGAGAATTCATTGACGAACAGAAATCTGACGACGAGTATTAGTCCGTTGAAAGTCCTGCAA
>NW_021329163.1:0-637 GCF_001605985.2 Dendrobium catenatum | reverse complement strand
TTTCTGCTATACAAGAAATTTTCATTCCAGATGAATAAATTGGGTTCAGTTTCGATAGGCTATGCCCTACATGTTCTTGTGACTATCTTTGACTTTACCAACCTTGATGTCTTGGAAATGGTAGTTGCAGAGAAGGTTATCCTTCTACGACATGTAAAAATTACCTTTGCAAAATTTGGTTATGTATGACTTACATAAGCTAATCCATACAAGTTCCTCAATGTCCACTTTTTTTTAATGCCATTTGTAGCCTCAAAGGAAATGCAAGCTTAATTATTATGCCCCTCCCATGCCAAGTTGATTCATACAACATTGATTTGCTGTTATTTAATGAGAAGAGATGAGATGCTTGTGAGATTGATGTGATATATAGGTTAGAAATGCTATGTTGCTGGGAGCAAACTCAAGCTTAATATTTAGCTCTTGGTTACTAAGCTTTCATCCTTGGAATGAATGTCAATTTGAAATCAATTTTGTCAACAAACAAGGAAGGTATAAATGATATAACAACAAAAAGATTGCTCCTTTATCCTACGTGGGGTCAGCTCTTTTGTCTCCATTGTGCTCTATTAAAAATCAAATTCTTATTTAAATCTAATAAAAAAGGGTCATTTCTAATACTTTTAACTAATTCTTT
>NW_021329162.1:0-391 GCF_001605985.2 Dendrobium catenatum | reverse complement strand
GTAATATTCAAAAAAAAAAAAATATGAATGAGATATTGGGTTTATTTCGGATGATTATAATTTTGTTATATAAGTGATTATAAACTCTTACGAAGAAAATAATTTTTTTAGAAAACTGATGTAGAAAATAGTTTCCTCGTATAAAAAAAATTATTAATAACAGTTAAAAAAATAGCGACCAAATAAAAATTATGATTGCGTTATGAAAATCAAAGCTGTCCCAAATGAAAGCATATAGTATATTTAAATGACTGCAGTATTTTGAAATATTGGTTATGAAGTTGCAGTAGAGAAAATAACTTCATTATTATTATGGTAGTAGAAAATAATTTATCACCACAATTTTTTTTTTTTAAAAGAACGAGAAATTAAATAGTATCCAAACGAAATT
>NW_021329161.1:0-275 GCF_001605985.2 Dendrobium catenatum | reverse complement strand
ATACTAGAATGACAAAGTCTCCTATGCCAAAGCCATGATTCATCAGAAACAGTTTTTAAACAAAAAGCAGTAGGAGATAGAATAGAATTCAAATCTATCATGTAAACATTGTTAACCCTTTTTCCATTTAGGCTTAATATGTAGCTAGTAGGTAAATATTTTACATTATATCCCTTGTCACACAGCTGACTAATACTTAACAGATTATGTTTTAGGCCTTCAACCAATAACACAATGTTTATGAAAAAGTTTTTGAAATTTCCAATCATACCTGA
>NW_021329160.1:0-1072 GCF_001605985.2 Dendrobium catenatum | reverse complement strand
AACATAAGTCAAATCTAATATATCTAATTCCCTAACCAGGTCATCGGAATGCCACCATTTTATGTGACCAAACCATCTAAGGCGACTCTCTCTAATCTTATCTTCCACTGGAGATACTCCAACCTTTTCACGTATATTCTCATTTCATATCCTGTCTCTAAAAGTAAAGCCACTCATCTACCTGAGCATCCTAATCTCAGCAACACAACTTAATATTATGCTTTTCTTTTAATGGCCAACATTTTGCACCATAAAGCGTTGCAGGTCTAACAAACATCTTGTAGAGGGTTTAAACACTTAACCAAAAAAAAATTAAATCCCAACCCGTGCAACACCTTCAACAATCGTAGCTTCAGAACCTCTGTTTCTGTTTAGCCCACACCAAGCATACCGCTAGAAAAGTCTCAGTTTTTTCACCCCACCAAGAGGAAATTAGTTAAAGTTGAACTCCATACACACTCCTTGCACCTACAACCCCCAATTCAATCTCAAATTTCCAATCACCTTTCACTAGCAAAAAACCCACTTAATTCTGTCCCCATAAGCTTTTATCCTCAGGCTGTTATGCAAGAAGACAAAATGTTCATGGAAAAAAAAAAACAAAAAAATGGACAAGAGCAGAGGAACAAGTAAAAAGGAAATGAAAGGAGGGAGGCAGGTAGATGTTACTTTCATTAAAGATAGGTTGACCTGACCAAACTGGCCTTAAGAACTAATCAGGCTACAAAAAATTGAATTTAAGAACTAATCAGGCTACAATAAATTGAAGCTAAGGAATGACAAAACCATAAAAATTTATTTTTCCAAATAAAAGATTAGGCCCCAAGACACTGGAGAGAAATAACTTATTGTTTACAAGGAAACCTAAGAGGACTTTAAGGTCCATAGGACAATTATTAGCACTTAAGATTTTGCTGAGAACATCAATCAGCATAATAGTCATAAAACATCAAATGTGCTGATACATTGCCTAAATAAGATTTTTCAAACCAAAAAAAAGAAAAAGATCCTCCATTTCAATGGAAAGTAAAATAAGATAAATATAAAACACATGAACTAAATCAAGCACCAA
>NW_021329159.1:0-277 GCF_001605985.2 Dendrobium catenatum | reverse complement strand
TGGCCAGTACAATCGCCATCAGCTCTCTCTCATAGACTGACTTCAGCCTAGCCCGGGACGACAATACCTGACTGAAGTAAGCTATGGCCCTGTGGTTCTGCATCAACACTCCTCCCAATCCATAGCTTGAGGCATCTGTCTCCAGCACACCTGGTTGAAGTCTGACAGAGCTAGCACTGGCACTGTTGTCATGGCCTTCTTAAGCTTTTCAAAAGCCTCAGAAGCTTCTTCCCCCCATACAAAATTGTCCTTCTTCAACTGCTATGTCAGTGGTCCT
>NW_021329158.1:0-433 GCF_001605985.2 Dendrobium catenatum | reverse complement strand
AATTTCTTTATTTCTTTAAAATCTCCTAGCATCTTTTTATTGTGTTTGTCAAGTTTTGGGTCGTTTGCTTTTATTTAATAAAGTTTGTTTTAAGTTCTCTAATTGTGTCAGTTTTCTTCTTGTGTGTCTACATCACATCCCCTCCGAAAATCTTGCGAGCTCTTTCCACCCTTCGTCTTGGCTTCTAACATCTTTCGTCTCTCCGCAAGTGCCACTCCATTTGTATCTTTCTTCTTGAGCTTTGGTAGTGATTGTTGGTTGACTTGGAAGCATCTATTGAAAGAATTGGACGATCTTGCTGTGGTGGACCATCGGTTTGCTAGCCCTATGCACTTATCTTATTTAACCTACAATTCGATGCATGTGAGGAACCCGCTTTGACGGTTGTCTGAAGATCATGGTTTAAAATTGCGCAATATGAGGCTCGTCTTGA
>NW_021329157.1:0-287 GCF_001605985.2 Dendrobium catenatum | reverse complement strand
CCGATCGCCAGATCGTCCCGGGACGATCAGACCAAAAAAAACTTAAGACATAGGCTTTGTTTGGGATGACTGTTTTACTGCTTCTTAAAAAAACTTTATACTAAAAAACTGCTTTAAGAAGCAGTAAGAAAGTCGTCACAAACAAAGCCTTATTCTCAACATATATAGAAAAGGACTACAACCATTGCTGCCCTGCAAGGTGATTTGTCATACATCTTTCCTTCTATATTACTTGAGGGGCTTTCAAAGTCCACACACACTCATCACTCATCATGTAGTGCACCCAT
>NW_021329156.1:0-325 GCF_001605985.2 Dendrobium catenatum | reverse complement strand
TTGGGGGGAATTTGTTGACCAATAATAAACAAAAAAAAAAGAAAGAGAGATCAAATCCCTTACCTGCCGCAGCATGCCGCACGATCTAGCACGTCGAGACCATGTCGACGTCGCCTCACGCACGTCGCTCCCATGATCACCCACGACCTCTTCGCATGCTCTCACGCGCAAGCTCTCTCTCCCGGTCTCCCTTTCTCCCGCAAACTCTCTCCCTCTCCCGATCTTCCCCCTCCGACGCTGCTCGACTCCGCTCCGTCGAGCGACTTTCCCTTCCAGTCGGACCGGAAAATACGACATTTTGATCGAAAGAACCAACGAGAGCTCG
>NW_021329155.1:0-344 GCF_001605985.2 Dendrobium catenatum | reverse complement strand
TTATGATTAATAAAAAAAGAGAAGAAGAAGAAGAAGAATGTGCACCCTCTCCTTGCCTCGACACCCGAGCCCCCATCGCCGACGACCAGCCGGCCGCCAAAGGTATAATTTTCGGAACTTAGGCTCTCTCTCTTACCTCGGCATGGGTGTTGAGTCAGTGGTCTGCCTATACACGCTTTTCTCTAGCGTGGTGGGAGGGGCAACCGGCGCGACACCCATGACAAGGTAGGCGAGTGGCCCTCGGTTCCAAATCCTATTCTCGGTGTTCGTGGCACACCGGAAAATTGCCTATACACGCTTTTCTCTAGCGTGGTGGGATGGGAACCCGATGTGACACCTACGAC
>NW_021329154.1:0-2424 GCF_001605985.2 Dendrobium catenatum | reverse complement strand
AATTTGAACCCGGGATTTCCACACCTGCAATTTGGAGATGGAGAATATTGATCACAACTCTTACAATGCTTTCTCTAGCTGAGGAAAACTCATGCCGAGGTGGAGGGAGTGAACCGGTTTGCGGTGGTGATGATGTCAAGGTTGCAGTGATGTAATCATATATCAATAGCTTCTCTCCTCTCTTGCCATGGTAGAAAGCTCTTAATGGAACGAGATTCTCATGGAGGGCACGGCCTAACTGACGTATTACAGGGGAAGAAGAAGCCAAATCCTTGCAGGTTCCTTCCCTCAGTAAACGCAGAGCAATGTTGCCGCCATTAGCGAGCTTGGCTTTGTAGACGGTTCCATAGCTCATCTTCTCGACGACTTGGCCGGTAGCGTTGAGAACATCCACAATGATGTAGTGGATTGCCATGCGCGAGGGAGCGACACAGACTTGTGGACATGCCGGAGGCCTGTAGGCTTGATTCTTGCGTGCGAGAGATAGATCATCACTCTTCAGAGTCGAATCGGAAGTATAGGGAGCTGGAGGAACAGCGTCAGCCTCCCTATCAGATAAGGAAGTGTCTCGACGGGAAGCGACTAAGGGCTGAGATCGGAAGAGGCATGTCGAGTCTCCCGGGAGAATGTCGACAGAGGTCGGAAGTTCGCCGTCTAGGATTCCGGTTGCAAATTGATCGAGTCTCACTGTGTTCGAGTGCCTGATCGTCTCGGATGATTTCTGCGCGAGGTTTGAACACGGGACGGGGTCGATCAGAGACAGAACAGATTGTGTGGCTCGGTGTATAGATAGGCGAACTGGGCTGAAGCGTGCCCGGTTGCTAAAAGATGAGCCAGTGAATGGATCTCGTGAGTATGGCTCTGGACAGACGCGTGAGATGTTTAGGGTCTGAGCTGAAGTCACGCTCGCGTTGCGTCGGTGAATCTGAGGCTGGGGTTGCGGGAACCTGGCGGCTGCGTTTCGTGTCTCCAGATCGGCTCTGTTCGTCGGATTTGGACTTGGTCAGAGACTGGATTGTCTTCTGCTGGTTTGGGGCATAACCCACTCCCATCGATGTTTCTATTGATCGGGATCAAAATAAAGTTCCGTTTGCGAGGCGACGTAATCAGTGGAGGCGGAGGATTTCGCCATCGCAACGGAAGCTCGAGCGGTGGGTATTCCGGCGGTGGATCACGCTCATTGAGCGGGAGTTCGAGCGGGAGCGTAATCATCAGCGACTGTGGGAGTATGGCGGGACGGAGTGGCAATTGCGTGAAGCGGAGGAGTGATACGAGAAGAAGAATGCCTCGGTATGGTTGCAGAGACATCCTCATCCTCCTTATTGACCGAAGGGTTTCGCGTAATCGATCAAGGTTTCTATCTACCTGATCGAGCGACTTCTTCGATTGAGCTTGATAGAAGCGATCCGACTTCGAGCATCGTCGACAGCCCACCTTCTTGGCGTCAATCGTCGTCGACCGCCAATCTTGTTTTGCGGCTTCGATCGTCGTCGACAGCCGACCTTCTGCAATACATCGATCTTCGCAAGCTCCAGGCTCTGATACCAACTGATGTAGTGGATCGTCGGAAGACTCGACCTGCAAGAAGGATTTTCGGAATCCCAAGGTCTAGGAAAAGAAGAAGAAACAAAAAGCACTAAGGAACTTCAAAAGAGTGTATATATCATTCAATTGTCTCATCCTTACAATATCATGAATATATAAGCCATAATAGAAGACTCTAGAACCATACACTATAATGTTAATGAAAGGATAGACTATTCCTAAGGATTAATTCTACTAAAGATGTTCCTACATCACACTTCTTCCCAATTTTGCACTCTCCATGGAAACGATTTTCTTTCCCATAACCACAGCGAGAAGCCGTAGTTCAGAGCTTTGAGTTGGGCGGCACTGACTCAACCTTCTTCATTAGATCCCTCTCCGTCTCTGTAGCTGCGGCCATTGCCAAGAGTAGTTCGAAAACTTGCACTAGCTGCCATCAAGTTTTTCACGTTCGGCTGCTAATGAATCGAGCTGGAGCAGAGCTGTTCGATCTGTTTCCGGCACTCCACTCCGTCCATCACGAGATGTTTGTTGTGGATTTTCAAGCTTTTCATGACTTTGCCTCTTCTTTTTTCCCATTAGGGAGAGAAATGCTTATAGAGATTGAAAGGCTTTTTCTTTTTTTCTTGTTTTGTGAAGAAAACAGTCGTGAAATTGCCGTTTATTTATAGGGTAGCTTCGGGGAGCGCAGTGGCCGGCCGAACTAATCTTCAGTATACGAACGGCGCCGGAGAAACGGAAGGGACTGTCCGGTTATTCTGCGACGGTTCAGTTTCCCTCAACAGAACAAAAAATTATATCTTTTGCGAAGGGCCGCCCCGTGGATGAGATCTCCCGCTTCTTCCTCTCCGAGATCTTCGAATTCTGCAACTTCTTCGG
>NW_021329153.1:0-240 GCF_001605985.2 Dendrobium catenatum | reverse complement strand
AAATGAGGATAGAGATTTAGCCCAATTGAATGCTAAATATTTAAATTTATTTTTTTTGTGCATTAAAATCTGAGGATTATATGAGAGTTTCTACCTGTGCTTCTGGTAAGGAGATTTGGGATAGACTGTGCATTACATACGAAGGAACAAGTGAAGTGAAACAATCTAGGCTTAACATTCTATTGCATGATTATGAACTATTATGTATGAAACCTAGTGAAACAACATCTGACATGTACA
>NW_021329152.1:0-265 GCF_001605985.2 Dendrobium catenatum | reverse complement strand
ACGAATCCTTTCACTATTTGATTCTGGGGCATCACATCGGTTCCCTCTGACTAGCAGTAAGTGGTCTCCGTGGTGCAGAACTCGAACCACCACCTCTACCAGAAAATCCCTCAGTCACAGGAAGTGGAGGAACAGTCCTCAGTCTTCCTGTTGAACCGGCAGGTCGAACAAAGCTCTTGGATCGGAAATCAGATCGTCAATCAAATCCATCCTGTGGACACTCTGCACTCCGATGTCCTGGCTGACCACATCGGAAGCACTGACC
>NW_021329151.1:0-241 GCF_001605985.2 Dendrobium catenatum | reverse complement strand
GAGTTTTCATACTTGCATGACAAAGTCTCCGGTGCCAAAACCATGAATCATCAATCACTATTTTTAAGCAAAATTAAGCAGCACATTCAATGTTATTTAAATCAAGCATATAGACATTGTTGATCCTCTTTCCCTGCAAAATAGTGTTGTTACTTAGACTTACAATGCATGAATTTGCAAAGAATTGTACGATGAAGCCTTTATTACAGAGTTGACTGATGCTGAGCAAGTTGTGCTTCAA
>NW_021329150.1:0-221 GCF_001605985.2 Dendrobium catenatum | reverse complement strand
TTAGTTCATCTCCCCTTGCCCCTATTTTGTTGTTACCTTCTATGGGGGATTGTTCGAATGAGGTGATTGCGGTTGATCGTGGCCCTGTCTCTTTGGGTGTTGGTGTTTTAAGTTGTGTTGACAATTTGGTTGGTAAGGAGGTTGGCCTCAAGGGAAGTCCACCTATTAATTATATTACTAGTTTAGTCTAGGTGCTAGGTCCTCAATTCCCTCGGGGTTGT
>NW_021329149.1:0-281 GCF_001605985.2 Dendrobium catenatum | reverse complement strand
TTGCATTAAAATAAAAGAGAAAACAACCTAAAACAAACTAGGTAATAGAAGGTAATGATCCATTTTTCAAAAGGAAAAAGGGACCTTATTAAAACAAAATTTGTTAATTTAAACTTTTTATAAATGAAATGAAATCCACTATCTCCCATTTTGAAACTGTTGAGATGCAGGGGATACCAAAATTTAAGACAACCCGAGGGTTGGTTAGTATCCCAGAATTCCCATCCAGTTAGAAAATAAGAATTAGTAAAGATCCCATAATCATTTATACAAAGTTTAAA
>NW_021329148.1:0-223 GCF_001605985.2 Dendrobium catenatum | reverse complement strand
ATAGCACTTGCGCATGAAAAAAAAATGTGAAGAGCTGTTGTACATGATTTCTCCATTCAAACCGAGAGCCATAAAAAAAAAAAGGCTGCTGTTAGATTTTTCCCAAGAAAGAAAGGGATTCTTCTTCTTCTCGTTTATTCAAGCTCGAGCAAGCAAACACAAGGATATTGCAACAAGAACACATTGGCCGTGGAGGCATTGCAGAAGATGGTGAAAGGTGTCT
>NW_021329147.1:0-285 GCF_001605985.2 Dendrobium catenatum | reverse complement strand
AGATGATCGTCCAGTACGAAATTTTTTTTCTCTGAAACGTTGAAACGATTGAATGCAGCGGTTGAATGGATAAGACAGTTATAATTGTGAAGTTCGTCCGTACGAACTTTTGGTTCGTCCAGACGAACAGACGTCGTTTCATTGTAGGGGACGATTTTCAACAGACATTAAAACGAATTAACTTTTTGATTGTCTGTACAAAATTTTTTCGTCTGTGCGATCGGTCAAGTCAAAAAGCTTGTACGAATGGACGCATCGTAAATTGTGTTGATTACAAAAAGCCGT
>NW_021329146.1:0-330 GCF_001605985.2 Dendrobium catenatum | reverse complement strand
AATCTATCCCAAATTTTTTTACCAGTTGAAACACGCAAATAATCTTTAGATTTCAAAGCACAGAAAAAATAGTTTAAGTATTTTGCATTAAATTGTGCTAAATCTCTTTCATCAAAAGCTCATTCAATAAAAGGAAGTTCAGTTTTAATGCCATTAATTTTATAAGGAGGTGTATAACCTTCTTTAATAAGCATCCACATACGATAATCAAACGATTATAAAAACGTAGACATGCGAGTTTTCCAAAAATCAAAAGGAATATTGTTAAACAAATGTGATCGTGTAATAGAATATCCTTCTATTGTATTACAATTATCAAAGTTAGCTATT
>NW_021329145.1:0-241 GCF_001605985.2 Dendrobium catenatum | reverse complement strand
TTTGCTCGAGGAATAACCACGTACGAAGCTGCCTGTAGTCTTGTACTAGACTTGGAAGAATCTAGAAGCCACACCACCAGGACCCAAGACTCTAGACCAAACCCTTTTAAGCCTTCCTCTAGCCAACCGTACAACAAACCCACTGGACCCTCTAGTAGTCGACCTGCTCCTAACCAAGCCCAACCCCGATCAGACTATAAAGGGAAAACACCAGAACGTGAGACACCCAAAACCACTGCCG
>NW_021329144.1:0-234 GCF_001605985.2 Dendrobium catenatum | reverse complement strand
AGCAACTGCATCCACCACGCATTCGCACCGCCCTTCAAACGACATGCTATGTATTTGACTTGCTTATCGGGGCTGATCTCCATGTACCCAAAAAAGTTCTCCACAGATTCTTCCCACTCTAGGTAGTCTTCAATGTGAAGTCTGCCATCAAAGAAGGGAATGTCGATTTTAAGGCGAGGGAGCTCACCTTCCTGTTTGTGTGGTCTATGTCTTCTACGATAGTCGGGCGGATGT
>NW_021329143.1:0-210 GCF_001605985.2 Dendrobium catenatum | reverse complement strand
AATTTTTTTTTTTTTTTTGCTTGTGCACAACACTTCATGAAATATATCTAAACTGTTTTAATTAGACCTAATTTTTGCTTATTTGTATATGTAGTCATTAAAAAAAAGATGATTTTATTTTTAATTATTATTTACAGGTTTTTAAAATCTTCAATAGAGATTTAATAATTATCTAATCAAATAGTTTTTTAATTAGATTGTTTTGTTTAT
>NW_021329142.1:0-258 GCF_001605985.2 Dendrobium catenatum | reverse complement strand
AATCAACTGATTTTCTTCACAATATCTTCTCATATTTTTAGGCAAGGTAGGGGAATGCCAAAAACCACATAACATTAATTTCTACTAGAACCGAAGCACCATTAGCACAGAAATCCCCCCCCCAATCTTTTCGGAAAACATTCCAAACCCAGGAACCGAAGCAGCAGCCGCGGGAGACAAAGAGGCAACACAGAACCAAGGAGCCACAGCCACGGGAATCTTCCCAGGCACGGAAAAAACAACAGCCATCCGGAAACC
>NW_021329141.1:0-333 GCF_001605985.2 Dendrobium catenatum | reverse complement strand
TATCAAAGGAGACTCTCTCTAATCTTTATCTTTCGCTGGAGCTACTCCAACCTTCTCACATAATAAAAAATTTTCTAGTTCAAAAAAATTATACTAAAAAATTATTAAAAAAATAATAAAAAAGCTTGATACGTCCACCAAAAATTATCTTGATCAGGCACGAATCTCAATGCAAAATCAAGTTGGAAACTTCTAAAATTAAAATTGGGAGGATCCGAGCTCCGATTTAGCAAAATTGTAGTCTAACTGAGCATATTAGAAATACAAACCGAACAATACGAAATCCGACTCAATCCGAGCCCAAATGGGTCCAAATCAAGGACCCGAAGCGCA
>NW_021329140.1:0-254 GCF_001605985.2 Dendrobium catenatum | reverse complement strand
GCCGTGCAAGCACTCCAGATTAAAACAAATAAAAATCCAAACCCGTTTAAGCTCGGCTGGGTTAAAAAGGGAGTAGAATTTATGGTATCCGAGCTATGCAAAGTAACGTTCTCCATTGGCAAGAGTTACCTGTGCGACGTCATTTGTGATGTCCTTGACATGGACGTTTGCCATATAATACTCGGCAGACCTTGGCAATTTGACAGTGGAGCTGTCCACGACGGACGAGCCAACACTTACACCATTGAGTGGCA
>NW_021329139.1:0-221 GCF_001605985.2 Dendrobium catenatum | reverse complement strand
CAATGGCTGCCAAAGACTCTTACAAAGTCTTATGAGATGCTTAAATAGAGGGCTAAAAAAACCCTAAAAATTCTCAATTCAACCGTCAAATATCGTACTGTATGATTGCAAGATCGTCCAATACGATGTGTAGAAATTGACCTGTTAGTACGGTACGATGTCCTGCACGATGTGCTGTACGATTCAGTTCGTACGGTTCGATACAGTTCGTCCAGTACGAT
>NW_021329138.1:0-856 GCF_001605985.2 Dendrobium catenatum | reverse complement strand
CTGTCATTATAAAATTAATGGGATGGAAAAAGGGCAACGAGATCAAAGAAGCATTGAATCTGGTTTACTAATGTATTATCATATTATATTTGATGGTTGAAGGTGTTGGTTGCTTGACTGAAAATGTGTCGAGGCTTGTTGATTGTGGTTCACTGGTGATGATGACCAGATCTGTATATTCATCTTTTTGGAATTCTGCTGCTAGTTTTAGCAGGATTTTGGAGTGTGGACAGTGATGATTTAAAGCTTTTCACTTTCTGGATGGCCTACGGGCAACCAAAGTTGGATTGTTCTCACCTTATTTCCGAATTGATATTATTTTGGATGTATACAGGTGATAGATCTCTGAAGACTCTCAAATTTGTTTAGCCATTAAGTTTCATTGATTAATCTTTTATTTTTTCTTGCATATAATGACTAACAACTGGGCACTTTCGGAGAATCCTGGTTTCAACATCTCTTGTTGAAGGCTAACTTGGGGAGAAGATTGGCAGAAGCTAGAGTAATCAGAGAAAGGTTGTGTTGCTGATGTGAATTCTTCTACCAAATGCTTTGGAACTGTGCATCAATGACAACTTGGAGACTTGCGTAATGAAATTTCTTTTTCAAGAAAGGCTGTTTCTGGACTCAGAATGGCGACCCATTCATTATAAGCTCTAAATGTTTTTAATTCTCTGTTATCTGGAGAATCTTAGTGGTCTAGCTATTTGCAGTCTTTATAGGTTATAGAATGCTGATAATTTTTGCTTTCTTTCTTTTATTCATGTATTTTTGGTTTTTTGTTTGTTCTTTATTCCTGCATTGGTCTTGTTTTTAATCTAGGTACTGAACTTTGTAATTTGGTTTATCTTTTATA
>NW_021329137.1:0-295 GCF_001605985.2 Dendrobium catenatum | reverse complement strand
GATCGCTCAAGATATTTGGTCTTCATCCAAAATAATGAAAAAGATTGAATTACTTCTTATGATTTTGTTGAGAATAACTATAATATAGTTGATGTCCTATTACTATTATTATATTTAGAAGTAGGATGCGCTCTTCCTCCATCGAGATCTTCATAGATAGAAAAATAATGTAGTTAGTTTGATAATAATCGAGTGACATTATTTTTTTGATCTAAAGCAAGGCTTTTATTTAATACCAATTATAAAAAAATTAAAAAAAAAACATAAAAATATAATATATTAACTTAAAAATATA
>NW_021329136.1:0-304 GCF_001605985.2 Dendrobium catenatum | reverse complement strand
CGTCCGGAGCAACGAAAACAGCTAAGATCGACACCCAAATTGGTGGGGGTTGCCGGTCGGCGAAAATTTAAATTTTGGGCGCGCTAATCGAGGAGACGATGTGTGCGAGCGGCGATGCAACGACCAACTCGATGCATGATTAAATTTTTTATTTTTATTTTGTGCAATATAATTAAAAAAATATTTTAGAAAGAGATGAAGAGAAAGAGAACTTTTTAAATAAGAAAAAGAATTTTTCTAAATAAAAAAAATCCCAAAATGCCTAAAATACCCCCCTAATAACCCTCATACTCTCCCAACCGAA
>NW_021329135.1:0-227 GCF_001605985.2 Dendrobium catenatum | reverse complement strand
AAATAATTAAACTAATTAATAAATGTACATAGGCCAACTGCCCTTAATTACAATCTAGGGTCTGTAGAAAATAAAGTGGCCGGGCACCACTGCCAACAACCCAGATTTTTAAGCCTAGGACTAACGCAAATGACTTTAAGTGTGATATTGAGTCTTCAGTTCTTCAGCCTTTTTGGACTTCTTCTCCTTGGATCTCTTCTCCTCTGACTCCTTGGATTCGTCGTGGC
>NW_021329134.1:0-325 GCF_001605985.2 Dendrobium catenatum | reverse complement strand
CGGGAGTCATTATAAGTCCAAATCACAAATCTTTTTTGCCATAACATATATATTATTGTGTTTTAATTTCACTAATTTTTTCATAATTTTTTTGCATTGATGAAATTTCATAAGAAAAAAAAAATGAAATTTCATAAGAAATTGACATATGTAGTATAAGTGGGTTTTTTTGGGACCATCATGTATCCATTTTGCAAATCAATTTTATTGAAATTTTCTAAATAAAATGAACGATCTTATACTTTTTTTAAACTTTTTAAATCTCCAAAAGAATTTCTATAAATTTTATACTAAAAATTTATTATAATAATATTATTATATTATT
>NW_021329133.1:0-262 GCF_001605985.2 Dendrobium catenatum | reverse complement strand
ATCGAATCCCCCTGGGATTGATCAACTAACGATTGAACAATAATCATCTACTGCTTAAAGTTCAAAACTTAACAAAGTCTTTACTGCCATTAAACGAAGAACATTGCTCCCGAAAATAGTTTAGGGGAGAAGGAAACTAGAAACACCACAAACAAAGTCCGAAATTAAAGACATATACAGTAAGCAAAAGACATACAACATTCTAAAACAAACGACACGATCACGCTCTACTGATAGTATTTGCGGAGGTTCTCGATATTTC
>NW_021329132.1:0-1121 GCF_001605985.2 Dendrobium catenatum | reverse complement strand
GATATCTGATCGGCCCAGATGATCGGACCATCTTTTTTACCAATCGGCCTGTACGCAATTATTGTACCCTATCGGCCTGGACGATGAGGCGATCGGCCAGGACGATAGGGACGTTTCTTTAAATTCAGGCCAATTCCAGCCATGTTTTCTCACCCTCCTTCTGCTCTTGTGTGTTTCCTTGCTACCTCTCTCAAATGGCTGATGAGAAACGCGTTTGTCAGGCATCTGGGAGTTCTTCAAGGGAGACTCTGGACCCTCAATTCAGGGAGGCAGAAGATCAGGCTGCCTATCATCGCTACAAGGAGAGCGGCATCACCCTTTCCAGGATAATTAATCCTGCATATCTCTCATACCCGGTAATGGACCTTTTTGCCCACACCTCTCTTTGTTTTATACTCACTCTCGCCTTCCCTTTCTCTTCCGAACTTCTCGCTGAATTTTTTGCTAGCCTACGCATTAACCACACCTTCACAGTCATGACCTCCTATGTGAATCGACGCCCTGTCAAAATCACATATCAGGATTGTGTTGATCTTTTACAGCTATCCACCACTAGGGATAAGCTGCACCAAATAGCCACTGATCCTGATTTTGACTGGTCTACGACGAATCACTTCCTTCGTCAGACCAATACACTTTTCCATGTTGGAGAGACTAGCTCTTTGGTCAAAGATGCTAGGACAATCCAACATGTCCTTCGCACATCCATAATCCCAAAAGCTGGGGACCGGATTCACATCACCCCTCTACTGTCCCTCACTACTTTCTATATTATGGCCCAAAGAGAATTCAATGCCGCTAATCTACTCTTTCGCTACATCGATCACCTAACTACAATTCGCGACCCAGGCCATAAGAGAAAGCCCAATCTAGCCTTAGGACACATCATAGCTTATATCCTTGAAACCAAATACAATCTCCAATACCCTAATCATCCTGACCGTCACCCTACCTACTACTCAAACAATTCCTTCATTTCTCTTCATAGTACTCGTCTCCACCCAGAAGATGGGGAAGGTCGGGGGGCTAGAGAGGAGGAGGCTCCCGCTCCTGCTCCCATTCCTGATCCTATCCCTCTCCACCAGCACTCACCCTTTGATCAGTTGATTGAGAGGTTTGAT
>NW_021329131.1:0-483 GCF_001605985.2 Dendrobium catenatum | reverse complement strand
AATGTCTCAATCAGGTGAAAGTACATCTCAAAATGTTGGTAAATCCTCTAATATATCTGTATTGTGGAAGTGGTGAACCTGTAGGCGCTAGCACCGTGCATTATTTCATCGATAAGGAGATGAAAGTTATCACATTGTATATCTTGTTGAACTGTGAAGAAGTTGAGCCGTATCTCGAGTAAGTATGAGTTAATTTGTTCATATTTTCATTATTCTTATAAACTTTATTCTAAACTCAAAATAATTTGTAGGAGGTTCATTGATGGTTTAAGTACATTAGAAGAAGGAGAATTGCAGAAGATAGTGGAGAAAGATTTCTCTGCGTGGTTTAAAAATACAGTATATTTTGAATAATTAGTCTTAATTAGTTATTTCTACATGCACTTAATATTATTAATAATAATATCTTGTTCATTTAAAGGTACACTATGAAGAAAGTGATTCATAGAATTCAGGGATATTTGAGTTAGCTTGGGGACCAAA
>NW_021329130.1:0-358 GCF_001605985.2 Dendrobium catenatum | reverse complement strand
ATCAAATTGTAGTTTGATTTTGATTTGACATTTGGCAAAGATTCAAACAAAGATATCGTTGACATCACTAAGAATAGAACCCCTCATGTTCCAACATCCTAGTTCAGTCAATGATAGATTTAAACTTGAACATGATATTTACTCAATGGTGAATGAGAACATTAGACAATTATCTCAAAACCAACTAAGGGATGTTCCTTAGTTTAGTTTCAAAATTTTGAATCTAAAGAAAGCGATTTTTACATTCATAAATATCACTATAGATTATCCAGTATCAGGACCCTGTCTAGAATCTCATTCAAATTGAAAGATGTTCAAAAAAGAGTTGAAGATATTTGGATAATGGTTTGTTTATGCA
>NW_021329129.1:0-259 GCF_001605985.2 Dendrobium catenatum | reverse complement strand
ATTTTAAAGTCTTACACTCCATTGAATCCATTTGTGGTGTTGTCATAGTGGGCTCGAGGAAACAGGTGTCCGTAGAATACATAGCCTCGCAGCTCAAGATAGTCCACCCTAAAAACTTCATTGCTAGAGTTCTTATTATTGTGTATTTGATGGTTGGTTATCTGATTTTAATGATTAAGATTGATGTTTTCTAGAATTTGTTCAATTATTGAAATTTTAGAATTTTTATGAATTATTTAAATCATTAAATTAAGGAGTC
>NW_021329128.1:0-345 GCF_001605985.2 Dendrobium catenatum | reverse complement strand
TAAACCAGAAGAATTATTTTAGTATTTCTATTACTCCTAATGCACCCAAGATTTCACACTTGCTTTATGCCGATGATGTGTTACTTTTCTCGAAAGCTAATGTGAAAAAGATTAAGGATTTGAAGAGCATAATTTCATTATATTGCAAGTGGTCGGGTCAACGAGTCAATCTTCCCAAATCTATGTTAATATTTGGTAAACATACCAGAATTGGGATTAAGAAGAAAATTGGTAGAATTCTCAAGTACAAGGTTGTTAATGAGATAACATATCTTGGTGTGAAGCTAACCTTAAGGAGATTGGTTGCTTCTGACTTTCAAAACTTGATGGAATCTGCGGCCAATA
>NW_021329127.1:0-389 GCF_001605985.2 Dendrobium catenatum | reverse complement strand
TGCATTCAAATGAACATGAACAGTGAACTGTCGATCTATGGACCTGACTTAGAACAAAGATCAAAATGATTTCTAAAATAAAATCAAGAAAGAACTGAGGATCAAATTCAAGTGAAATGAAATCAAATTGGGACCAAAATCGAATAATTTGAACATTTAATTGAACTCAAATTCAAATCATTTGAACACAAGATTGAACTTGCAAGAACTTCAAAGGACCCTGGACAATCAAATTGAACTTGACAAGTACTCAAATTGAACCAAACTTGAGCTCGAATGGAGTCAAAAATCAAGAGGGGAACAAGAAATCCAGATAAGAATTGCACTTGAGCCGGCCAAAGAACTTGAATCTGTTCTTGAACTCGGGCTATACGACATCAAGTGGGGAC
>NW_021329126.1:0-283 GCF_001605985.2 Dendrobium catenatum | reverse complement strand
GCTTCGGCCAATTTCTTAACTTCAGAAATGACTTGTTATTCAATCTCCAAACGCATGCGTCGTGGAGCTTGTTTGACAGGAATGGCGTCATGCCGGATTCTAAGTTTATGAACTGCTATATCGGCGGACAAACCCGGCATTTCGTCGTATGTCCAAGCGAAACAGTCCTTAAACTCGGACAGAAGTTGAATTAGATCCTTAGACTCGTCCTCACTCAACAAAGAATTTATGAACGTGGGGTGAGGCTCATCCTCTGTTCCAAGGTTAATTTCTTTAAGTTCAT
>NW_021329125.1:0-307 GCF_001605985.2 Dendrobium catenatum | reverse complement strand
CCAAAGAGAAAAGACAATCATCCCCAAAGGGGAGAATGGTCTCTTCGTTTGGATATTCAAGCCATGACGGACCCAAGGAGCCCAAGGAGGAGAAGGAGGAGAGATCCAAGGAGTCCAAGGAGGAGAGTTCCAAGTGAAAGTTCGTTAGGGATGTTAAGCCTATAGATCTGGCCCAAGCTAACCAAGAGGGGGGGGGGTGAATTGGTATTTTAAAATTTCATTTAACAAAGAATAAAAAACATAAACCAAAATCACGCCACAAAAAATAAATGCGGAATTAATAGTGCTGAAGCAAGAAAATAAGAAC
>NW_021329124.1:0-1196 GCF_001605985.2 Dendrobium catenatum | reverse complement strand
CGACAAAGAAGACCCTCTTATATTTGTTCTTTAGAAATAACTTCTCTGAAGAGAATACACTTTCCTCAGGCTCTTCAAGAGTACTCCTTGAAACTTGTTTAGTTCGATTTTCGAATGTGCTGTTGTTTTAGTGACTTAGGCTTCGTTTGGGACGGCGTTCTTACTGCTTCTTAAAACAGCTTTGTAGTATAAAAATTTTGATTTTTTAATTAAAAATCTGCTTTAAGAAACAATAAGAAAATCATCCCAAACGAAACCTTAGTCTTCGTTTGGGACGGCCTTTTTATTGCTTCTTAAAAATTTTGTATTAAAAAACTGCTTTAAGAAGCAGTAAAAAAGTCATCCCAAACAAAACCTTAGTCACTTTTGTGGTGTGTTGCTTATGACTGAGGTTGTGTTCCTACTTCCTATTGTCTCAGGTGTTTTCTCAATGTGCATGAACGAAGCAGAAAATTTTCATTTTTTTGCCTGAGAAATTTGTTTAAATTCGTCAGAAAATTACATTTCTAGCGTATTTACATATGCTGGTAAAAGCCTTTTACGAAAAAAATTTCTCTGGAATTATTTTTTTTCAGTGAATTAATTCTCCACATGAAGGTACCACTTTATTTCATGTTATTTACATATCTAATATATCTAAAATATTAATATTACATGTCTACCACCTATTGAATAAACAATGGTGCATGGAATGAAATATTAAATTTTATAGGATGGTATGAGTGGTAGGAATGAAATATAAGAGTGATATAATTGATATTAAAGTTGTATATGGGTGGTAGACATGCAATATTAATATTTTGAGAGTTAGATTTATAAATAACATGAAATAAAGTGGTATGTATGTAATAACTAGTTATCATTTAAAATTGTCGGGGAATAGTCGACTTGTTATTGCACAAGTAATATCCGCTGCAAAATTTATCAATTTTTTAAGACATTTTGACTAATTAAAATAAATTCATACACATCATATGTATAAGTCTTGAATCCAAGACCTTTTGGTTAATAGTCAAAACCCCCGACCAATAGATACATCAAAATTTATCAATAATTGTTGGCTCAAGTTTCAATAAGTAATTTACCTGAATCATTAACAGCATAAAAAATTTCATAAACTATCCTATCCTATCTGTTGAGTCATCCACATAACTACACAAGTAGGGGTGTCAATATTTGACACGACACGAAAACCC
>NW_021329123.1:0-202 GCF_001605985.2 Dendrobium catenatum | reverse complement strand
GTGAAACACTTGGAAATCCAAGTGTTTCCTATCATGTAGTTCATTCAATCCTGGAGCTAATAATCAAATCATGCAAAAACAGATTATAACAAACTTAAATTGTTTGATCATTCTTATTTGTTGTTCAGATGTCTTGATAAAGCTTCAATCATAACAAGTTCGGATGAAATTAAACTAGCTGACAGCAAGGTTTCAAATCCAT
>NW_021329122.1:0-263 GCF_001605985.2 Dendrobium catenatum | reverse complement strand
CTACACCACTCATAGATGAATCATTACATGCATTTTGTAGTGACCACTTTCTTCAATGCTTGTCTGATCATTTACATCCACTTTAAATTGATCAAGAATACCTTTCAATTTTTATTACTTGCCAATTTCCACTAATTATAAAGGTGTCGTTGTATTCATCATATGTTGCATCATATACGTTTGTACAAGGTATCATCATTTGTAGAGATATTACTATGTCTGTTTTCATTTCAAACTTCTTGAAGCAAGTCATAATATTTGTT
>NW_021329121.1:0-275 GCF_001605985.2 Dendrobium catenatum | reverse complement strand
ACTTTCTTTCATTTGGAGAAAGAAAAAGATGAACTTTTACTTGGAAAAAGATGTAGTCTCATGTTTGGGAACCCTTTTGTCTAAACTACACATGTAAGTCATATATCATATATAGCCAAACTTTCCTTTAAATTGATATTCAATATGTTAAGATAGTTGTTATTTGCATGCTTTACATTTTTTTTTTTAATTTTTAAAAAACAAAAAATTGTGTTCTTTTGTTCAAAATGCCTCCAGACTTCGTGGGAGCATATGGTACCTGGACAGCGGATGTT
>NW_021329120.1:0-346 GCF_001605985.2 Dendrobium catenatum | reverse complement strand
GGTTCATAAATACTTTCAAGTTCCATCCAAATGCCCGAAAATCTAAACTCCACAAAGTCCAAATCAAAAAACCCGAAAATTCCAAAGAGCATAAAAAATCCTAAAATTCAAAAATATTTAAAATTGAAATAAATCCATCACTTGCTTAAAGCAAAATCCATCCGCCCTCCGCAACAGTTTGTCGAGGCGGACAAGTTGAAAACTACTTAAGCTCACATATAGCTAAATGCCTAGTCTAAAATATCACTAGGATCCATTCTCAAACAATCTCTTGCCAGTAAGGACATGGTACGTGTTCTCTGACCGGCGGTTTGCCGCCAAATGGCACCGCAGGATAAATGGTTAT
>NW_021329119.1:0-241 GCF_001605985.2 Dendrobium catenatum | reverse complement strand
CAGATGTTTAAAATTATTTGATTAAAAATAAGAAGATTATTATAACAAAGAAAATAATTTAATAACAATATTAAATGAGTCTTTTTTTAGATGCAAAATCAGATTGATGAATCAATTCGAATTTAATCTATTAAATAAATAAATCAGAATATATTACCCAATTTTAAAAAGGGGTTTTTACATACATAACACCTAAAAGTTCTTTATTTACTTATTAAACACTTAAACTTGCCTATTTACA
>NW_021329118.1:0-213 GCF_001605985.2 Dendrobium catenatum | reverse complement strand
TTGCCAGTGCCGCCTCTTTGCCAGCGTGGTTCGATACGGCTTTTCATATTTTTCAAATATTCAACCATTTTTCTATGGAAAAAAATGTGTTAGCAAACTTACTCATTCATATTTAAATAAAATAATACAAAAGTTAAAATTTAAAATAAATTAAAATAACATATTAAAATTAATAAATAATTAAATTATTAATAAATAAATTAATAATTAAAT
>NW_021329117.1:0-354 GCF_001605985.2 Dendrobium catenatum | reverse complement strand
AACATACTCATTTTTAATGGCAAGCATTGACCTTTCCGTAACGTATTCTGACGATAAAAAATTTTCCCATAGGAAGGAAAAAACAGTATGTATTAATGAATCTTTTTAAGCTTCATTATTTGAATATTCTATCAATATTTCATTTGGAATATACACCAATTCATCTTCAATTTCCTCTTCATCTCCATTTCTAATTCAAATGATAAAATCACTAAATAAATGATCTGTTCTTACCAGCATATTTTCTTTTAACTTGAAAAAATCCATTTTTTAAGATAAGTATGACTTAAGCATGTTGTAGCAAAAAGTTTTAATCATGATACACGTCTTACAACTAGTAATACTTGTCAGAAG
>NW_021329116.1:0-269 GCF_001605985.2 Dendrobium catenatum | reverse complement strand
AGTATAGTTAGTGCAATATCAATATTTCATACAATATTATATATGTATTATACTATATGATTAATTTAAAAATTAAGGTTTTCAGCTATTAAGACCTCTGGGATAATCAAATTTCATCTCTATCAATCATACAGTACAAACTAGATTATATAGTAAGATTAGCCATATTTATTAAATCTTGATTAAATTGATTATTTATGAGGCATAATTTAAGTAATATTTTAAAAATCACAATATATGATTATGTTTGTAAGATATGATTAGTTCAA
>NW_021329115.1:0-322 GCF_001605985.2 Dendrobium catenatum | reverse complement strand
TAAAATTCGCGCAAACTGTTCTTTCACACATCGTCCAATACGAAACAAAATTCGTCCCGGACGATTTCCTCCAATTTTTGAATTTTGATTTTTAATTTAAGAAAATCAAACCAAACTTTCAAAAACATAGAGAACATAAAACAAAACTATAGACCCAAAAACAAATTCATTCAAAACACACAAAGTTTCACAAAAATGAAAAATAAAACAAAAACAAATACACCTAGAAAACATAAATATCAATGTTGCAAAGGCATTTTGTTTAGGCATTCAAATCAATAACACTAAGCCTTATTCTTAAAGTACTGAAGGTATCAAAGGC
>NW_021329114.1:0-254 GCF_001605985.2 Dendrobium catenatum | reverse complement strand
CTTTATTGGCCGTGGTAGGAGGGAACCCGGTGCGACGCCTACGACGAGATAAGCGAGTGACCCCTCGATCCACGTGTCAACCACGACAACCCCGCAGAGATATGAATCTTTCTAAACTCAAAAAACCTACTTCAATGTTTGTGGCAAATCGGAGAACCGCCCCATGCACGCCTTTATTGCGCGTGGTGGGATGGGACCCCGGTGCGGCACGTACGGGGAAGTGGGGTCACTTATAAGTACCCCCGAGCGGGGGA
>NW_021329113.1:0-226 GCF_001605985.2 Dendrobium catenatum | reverse complement strand
TACAATATTTTTTTGATTGTTAGCCAAAGCTCCCAACTAACAGATCAAGATGAGCTGATTTGTGTTAGACCAAGTAATCATTTTAGATGTCAAAACATCTCAAAGCCATTATTTTGACCTCCAAAAGCCATGATTTCGTGAGACATTCGAGGCCTCGATAGCTATTAGGAATAGGGGTGTCAATTTTGGGTCACGGGTCGAATCCGGAACTGACCCGGGTTCAAAC
>NW_021329112.1:0-247 GCF_001605985.2 Dendrobium catenatum | reverse complement strand
CTATAATTTAAAAAAAAAAAAAAATTGAGGGTGGGCATTTGCCCCCCTCACTACTATGGGGATCCGCCCATGCCTCTAAGCATTTCTTGAACATTCGTTGAGGCTTGTTGCATTCGGCTATTAAGTTTCTCACATCGGAGACATCAATGTCAGTCACTTGACTTGTCTATAGAGTGTTTGGAAATGATTCCTACAGTCTACAGATGATATATATATTTTCTATGTCCTAACTTTAGACGATAGAGAT
>NW_021329111.1:0-309 GCF_001605985.2 Dendrobium catenatum | reverse complement strand
TATATATATAAATAATCAACTCTCATTTTTTTTCAAAAGAGAGTTTTCTTTGTTAACTCTCAATTTTTTTTTAATGAGAGTGTTTTTTTCATAACTTCCCTAACTCCTCCAACTTCCCCCTCACGCCTATAAATACCCCCCATGGGGTATGAAAATTTACACCTTCTCATCTCCCTCTATTATTTCAATTGAGGCATTCCCTTGGCCCTGTCCAGGCCCGAGGCCCCTCTCTATGCAAGAAAGATCGGAGATTCCCCCTTCTCCCCACAACGCCCTCTTTCTCTTCTTTCAATTGAGGTCTTCTCTTGG
>NW_021329110.1:0-2007 GCF_001605985.2 Dendrobium catenatum | reverse complement strand
CGGTACATAGATGTGACACATAGCAAATGGGTGATGTAGCGCGTTCTGATTCGCCTCCGGATAATGTCCATATCAGCACATAATAATTTCACCATTTGAGCCATAGTGGGAAAATAGAGAAAAAGTTCAAATTAATCTCCTTGTCTATTTATATATTTTTATAATTTATGTTTTGTTTGGAATAGTTTTTAATAACTAATTTTTTAGCAATTTAAAAAAATATATACCGAAATGCTGATGTAAGAAATAGTAAAAACTTGTACCAAACAAAACCTTAGGCTTTATTTGAGACAACTTTTGATTGTTATTTTTTAGTTATTTTTAAGAATTTTTTGTTAGAAATTGCTATAAAAAATTAAAAAAAAAATTGTTCCAAATGAAGGCTTAGACTTTAATTGAGGCAATTTTTTTTTTTAACTTTTTTTTAAAATAATTTTCTATTACAATTTTTTTTTAAGTACTAAAAAATTAATGGCTAAAAACTGTCTCAACTTCGTTTGGGACGGCTTTCTTACTGCTTCTTAAAGTAGTTTTTAAGTACCAAAATTAATTTTGAGTAGTATCTTAGGGTTTGTTTGGGACGACTATAGCTTTTTCTAAAGATATTTATAAAATTGTTGTAGAGAAATCATCTTTTTTAAAGCTATAGAAATCAACTTCTTATGATAAAAATTTATTGAAATCAGTTAAAAAGAAATGATCAAATAAAAATTATAGATATGTTATGAGAAGCAAAATAATAAGAAAAATTATCTCAAATGAAGCCTTAGAAATTGACAGAAATTGGGTAGAAAAGTAATGTCATATCAACCTGGGATCAATTGTATACGGATCACAAATAAAAGGGAAGAAATGTATTATTTTATGACTAAATTCATGGCATATGAGTAGGGGGAGGAGAATATTTTGGGGTTTTTTTTTATAGATAATATATATTTTTTTAAATGATGTTTTTATTTATTTTTTTAAGTGCGAAAATAATATGGTCATTTTCGTAATTTTAAAAATATTTATAGAATATAACTCTCATACTAAATTCTGATTATACTCAATTGAATATATAGCTGAATCAAGGAAAATCATCATTTTGCTAGTAATGTGAGAACTGTATACATCCAAAGACATACATCCACAAATATGGATTAACAAAGACATACATCCACATGATCTGTCCCAGCAAGCTATTGAGCCAATGGCCAAGCACATTAACGACAGTTCTCACAGAATCCCGATGTCATGTCATCCGATGGTACACCGCAGACAAGACTGGGTCTCTTCAAACCCACTCAAAAACTCAACCTGATGCATCTTCAACTGACCACTTCATTTCTAACTTGAGTGGTCCGAGCCAACGTCCTACAATGAAGCGGTCAAACACCATCAATGCGCAGTGCCATGGCTGAGGAATTTGATGCCTTGCAAAAACAAGGCACATGGAAGCTAGTTCCAGTCCGCCCAACACCAAATCCTAGGCAGTCGCTGGACGTTTCGCATCAAACACAAATCTGATGGCACGATTGCCCGGTTCAAAGCTCGTCTGGTGGCTCAAGGCAACCATCAACAATATGGATTAAACTATCTTGAAACATTTAGTCCGTAGCTAAGTTCAAACTATACGTCTGTTATTTACTATTGTTGTATCTAATAATTGGTCTGTGCATCAGCTAGATGTTACGAACGCGTTTCTCCACGGGAGTATTCAAGAAACCATCTACATGAAACAGCCCAAAGGTTTTGAAGATGATAGATATCCTGATCATGTCTGTCAACTTAAGAAAGCAATATATGGGCTTAAACAGGCTCCGCGTCAGTGGTTTCACACGTTCTCCAAATTTCTCACCACACTCGGCTTCACTCCGGGCAAGGCAGATTCATACGCTCTTCATCCTCAACAAATGCAACAGTCATATTTATATCGTCATATACGTCGACGATATACTAATAACAGGCAATGACTACCACACCAAATTGACAAGGTGATATCCCACTAAATCAGCAATTCGTATT
>NW_021329109.1:0-226 GCF_001605985.2 Dendrobium catenatum | reverse complement strand
TGAAATTTAATTTCAGATTTAAATCAATTAATCATTTATCCTTACAATTAATGACAATTCAAATTCAAAATTTGAATTTGAATTAGCTTTAATTACGCCTTAATTTCAGATTTCCATTCTCTCTCCCCAAATTGATTTGAGCTTTAATTAATCTTGCCACCTAGGCATTTACGTTTACGTTTCACATCAAAGAGTCATGTGACTCATTCACCTAAAGGATTGTTGC
>NW_021329108.1:0-661 GCF_001605985.2 Dendrobium catenatum | reverse complement strand
TAGAAGAACCATAAGCATATATATAGTACCATTTATTTATTGGTATTATTTTTAGCTATTTGTCGTTATCTAATTGAATTTTTTCGCGTTTATATCCCCTCATTGAGTGGAATATTATGAACTACTCTCCATAATTGATATATGACAACTTACAATAAATAAGCTATAATTTCAAAATGATTTGAGCTCATTCAAGCATCACAACTCAACCAATATTATTTATGTCTAATTTCTAATTAGAATAAATCAATTACGCACACCACCTACTCATATATGACTATATGAGATTATATATCCTCTTGGTGTTTCTTATGATTCTTGCACGTCTCTCTTTTATATATATGTGTATTGGATATTCATATAAAGCTTGGACGCTAAACTCTATGTCTCTCTACCGCCGTGAATGTTCTACGACGTGACAAATATATAAAACATTTTAATGTATCTATCACATCAAAATGTATGCATAAAAATATATATTTTATTACAGAAACATTAATGTTAAGAAAAATTTACATGCATGCTATAAAATTTTTATATATTTATACAACTAATATTTAAAATTTTATGTTTACTTTTATAATATATAAACTTTTAAATCACATCAATAATATTATTAATATTAATTTTATGAAAATAAAATAAACCTCTTTTTTGCCAA
>NW_021329107.1:0-250 GCF_001605985.2 Dendrobium catenatum | reverse complement strand
CGGGTCGGGTCCAACCCGGATTTTCCGGGTCGGATCCAGGTCGGATTTTCGGGTCGTGTCAAAAGTTGACACTCCTATGTGTGCACACACGCGCGTGTGTGTATGAGAGAGAGAGATGGAGAGAGAGCAAGAGAGAGAGAGAGAGATAGTGAAAGCTGAACTTTGAGAGAGAGAGAGAGAGAGAGAGAGAGAGCTAGAGTAATAGAAAGAGGTAGAGAGAGGGAGAGAGAGATAGCAAGAGAGAGTAAGA
>NW_021329106.1:0-317 GCF_001605985.2 Dendrobium catenatum | reverse complement strand
ACTAAAGGAGTATTTTAAAATATTCTCATTTAATGAAAATCAAATTTCGGGAGTAGATCCTAAATTATTAAAATGTGTGTTTTTTTTTGGGCCTTCGACAAGGACTATTTTACTCATTATTGATGTGATGAACTATTCACTTATACACCAATCTTAATCATTAAGTGGAAGCTAAAATAATTACAAATGAGACCATCAATTCTCATCAAAAGAAATTTAAATAGTAATCTTTGAAGTAAAAAAATTCTCAAGAATTTGATCAACCTATATAGCAAAAAAAGAAACAACAACAACATCAAGCCTTTATCCCACTACGT
>NW_021329105.1:0-239 GCF_001605985.2 Dendrobium catenatum | reverse complement strand
AAAAACTTCATCCATAAAATCAATCGTGATGATGGCTTTGTTACTGAGGATGCTCAGGAAATTGGTAATGTGGCGGTTCAACATTTTCAAAACTATTTCAATAAGGATTTTACTCGTCATATATATAACCCCTCTATTATCCCTAATATCATCTCTCAAGATGATAATGATTCCCTCTCTAAATCTCCTTTAGAAATTAAAAAGATGGTTCATAGTATGGACCTGATGGCTTTACCACT
>NW_021329104.1:0-217 GCF_001605985.2 Dendrobium catenatum | reverse complement strand
TTACCGACAGCTGCAGCCGTCCCAAACGCACCCTATATCTCTCTCATTTTAATAGCATGATATTGTATGATATCGACATTTATTAACTATCAACATTAACAAACACCTATCATATGAAACCAACAATCAAGCGACTCATGCCTCCACCTACATTGACCATTAACATTAGCTTCTCACCATCTACATCCTAAGCATGTTTCCCAACTTATTCGATGTC
>NW_021329103.1:0-201 GCF_001605985.2 Dendrobium catenatum | reverse complement strand
CTCTCTCTCTCTCTCTCTCTTTTACACACACACATACACACTCTTTCTACATTTCTCCATCTATCTTATTCACCTCTCTTACTCCTCTCTATCTCTTATTCATTTCTCTCTCTTATTCCTATATCTCTCTCTCCCTCTCTCTCGCTCTCCCTTTCTCTCTCTCCCCCTATCTCTCTCCCTTCCTCTCTCTCTCTCTCTCAT
>NW_021329102.1:0-2178 GCF_001605985.2 Dendrobium catenatum | reverse complement strand
CTCCTGCATTTTTTTTCTCCGGCTGGTGGCACCGTCGCCGGCAGCTTCTTGGCATCCTCGGCCAACGTCATGGTAGCTCTGCGTCTTTCCAGTCCTCTCAGAGGAAGAGGGAGAAGTGGTGTGGTGATCAGAGAAGGATCGCGATCTGTGATACGTCCAATGGTGATAGAAGGGAAAGGTAAGAAGATCTTGAATGAAGATTTTGCTGATCAGTTAGCTGCGGAAACTATTGGAAATGATAAGAATTGTGCTCTTAACAATCTTAAATCATCGGAGATAAAGAATACCGTCTTGAAGGTTAATTCTTTTTTTGGGATAAATCAGTCTCGTCATGTTCAGGACAATGATAATCTCAACCCTATGAATGAAGGAATTTTTGGATTATCTAACATTTCTGATAAGGATCTTTTGAGCGAATCCTTAAAGTGCAAAGAACAAAATGATGTTGGAGAGGTAATTGGAGCCTGGTCAAAGCCAAAGCATATCAAGATTGATTTTAAAAATGAACAAGTTGAAATCTCTTAGGATGGTATTGCGGTGAAACTCAATCCAGTGGTTGAAGCCAAGAATTCAGAAGTGTTGAAGAATTCGATCATAATTAAAGTATTAGGAGGTAATGTCCCTTACTCAGTATGCAGTTTTGATCTGAGAAAACAATGGAACAAGTTTGGCGGATTTCACATGACCTCAATCGGTATGAATTGGATACTCTGCTCCTTCAAGACTGAGGCGGTTGATGAAGTTTTAAACGGTGGACTATGTAAATGGGTACATTATTGGTATGGATATATGGTCTCCGACATTTGATCCATATTCATTTAAAGGAATTTCAGCTCCGGTATGGATCAGACTACAGTGCTTACCTCTGTATTGTTGGGATGAAGACAGTCTTGTGAGAATTGCTTCTCGGATTGGCACAGCGCTATATTTAGATGGAAATACTTTTCGTTGGGGAAAGAGAGAGTTTGCTCGCATATGTGTCAAGATTGATTTGGAAAAAAAGCTCCTAAATGTTGTCTGGATTGATGGTCTTGCTAGAAGATTCTTCCAAAGAGTCGAATATTAGAAGTTGAATTTACTATGTTATCATTGTGGTCGAGCGGGACATGAATTGAATGCATGTCCTGAGAAGGTTGTACTGGGTATTAAGAATCAAGCTATGGGTAATTCTGAAGAAATCATTGGTGAAGAAAGGAAAACAGGAGGGTTTAAAAATGCAGTGACTAATGCGGAGTATGGTCCCTGGATTCATGTCCAGTTTAAAAACAGACGGGTTTATAAAAATATGGATGGAAACAGAATTGACAATGCTATCAAGAATAAAGGGAAGGATAATCTGGCGAAGAACATTCAGATAGAAAGTTTGCAAGTGCAGAATATACAGATGAAAGAAATTCCTTCTATAGAAGCCAATGCAGACAAAGAAGTCAATGCAAACAAAGAAGCCGATTCAGGAAACTGTAAAGAAGGAATTAGTCTGAATAATGCTTTTGAGGTTCCAAATGAAGATAATGACATAGAATGTCAAGAGTTACAGGATGATGCTATAAAATTGTTGATTAAGAGGAAGGAAGGAATGAAAGATAATGCTGTGAATGAATGCAAATCCAACTTGACATGTTCTGCTAGAATAAAGCTGGCCAAGGAGCTGAGATCATTGGGCCTGGTTGATCAAGAAATTAAGAAGAAAAAAAGAGAGGGACGTACGGTGTCCACAAGTGGGGTGAATTCCCCTTCTTTTGTTTAAATGTCTTCCCTTTTATTTTGGAACTGCAGAGGGGCTAGAAAGAGGGAAGCTGCTATGTATTTGAAAGAAGTGGTTAAAGATCAGGATGTTTTTTTCATTAGCCTTATGGAAACTAAGATAAGTAATATCAATAGGATGGATGTTGATGTTCTTATTGGTAAATAATGGGATTTCTATCATTTCCCTTCGATTGGACTTTCTGGTGGCATTTTAGTTTTATGGAATTAGAAAATTGGGAACTTTGTGATTACTGAGACATCTTCTCAGGTGATTGTGGGAGACTTATTTATCCCATGATTGGGATCTTGGAGAATTGCTACTGTATATGGTAGCAGATGTTGCAAGGAGCGTGAAACTTTATGGAGCTTGCTGGATAAATGTATGGTAAGGTATATTCCTTCTATCATTGGAGAAGACTTCAATTGTGTGCT
>NW_021329101.1:0-281 GCF_001605985.2 Dendrobium catenatum | reverse complement strand
TTTGGAAGTGGCATCTGAGAAACCTATTGAAAGTTTTTTTAGGTGTTTCTTGGATGTTGGTGAATACTTGTATTTACTTTCTAGAATTTTTATTTAGTTTCTTTTTCTTTCTTTTAGCCTTATATTTTTTTTTCTATTCTATTGCTTATGGGATCAGTATAAGTCTTATTTTTTAACCGCTTGGGAAATCTGGAATGCTAACCAACCTTATAGGTTGCTTTATATTTGGTATCCCTTCCACCCCAAGGGTTTTAAAATGAGAAATAGTGAGTCTCATTTTA
>NW_021329100.1:0-639 GCF_001605985.2 Dendrobium catenatum | reverse complement strand
TAACTGGTAGAAGTCCGACATCTGGTAGAAGTACGAAATCGGGTAGAGGTGCAGCACCATGTACAAGACCGACGAAAGTCCGTCGACGGGCAAAAGTCTGACGACGGTTAGTAGTCTGACAACAAGCGGAAGCCCGTAGTCGGATAGAAGTACGGCCTTGGGCAGAAGACCATTGAATGATCGTCGACGAGCAGAAGTCCGACGACGAGTAGAAGTTCGCTGACGAGCAGAAGTCCGATGATAGGGAGATGTCCGACGTCGTGTAAAAGTATGGCCTCGGGCAGAAGATCGATGAAAGTTCGTCGACGGGCAGAAGTCCGACGACGAGTAGAAGTCCGCTGACGAGCAGAAGTCCGATGACAGGGTGAAGTCCGACGCCATGTAGAAGTACGGCATCGGGCAGAAGACCGATGAAAGTTCATCGACGGGCAGAAGTCCGACCACGAGTAGAAGTCCGCTGACGAGCAGAAGTCTGACGACAAGCAGAAGTCTAACGTCGGGTAGAAGTACGGCCTCGGGCAGAAGACCGATGAATGTTCGTCGATGGGCAGAAGTCCGATGACGAGTAGAAGTCTGCTGACGAGCAGAAGTTCGACGACAGGGTGAAGTCCGACGTCGTGTAGAAGTACTGTCAGGCAG
>NW_021329099.1:0-222 GCF_001605985.2 Dendrobium catenatum | reverse complement strand
AAGGCTTCTTTAAGGACTGCTTTCTTATTATTTCTTAAGGATGTTTTTGGGACGGCTGCAGCTATCGGTAAAGCATGTTGTGAAATTGTTATGCATAAAGTTGCTTTTTAAAGTTGTTGTATAGAAATCAGTCAATTTTGTTTGGGTAGTATTAAGCTTCGTTTGAGACGGCTTTTTTGCTGCTTCTTAAAGCAGCTTTCAAGTACAAAAAATTCAACTTTT
>NW_021329098.1:0-505 GCF_001605985.2 Dendrobium catenatum | reverse complement strand
TCCAAACTGCTTTTGGGAATGGATAGGTGCAGATTTTTGCTATCTTCTTGCTCCAAACTGCTTTTGGGTATATATACATGCAGATTTTTGCTATTTTAAGTTACCAAATTGTTGTAGGATGAGATACTTGTAGTTTTTCGTTGTCTCGAGCTTCCGGATTATCGTTGGAAACATATACATGCAGATTTTCTTCTTTTTTTTTTAGCTTCCGAATTGATTTGGGTATGAACAACATGCAGATTTTGATGTGCTTTAAGTTCCAAATCGTCGTAGGAAAGATATACATGCTATTTTTACTGTTTTTAATCGTCCAAATGGATTTGGGAACAAATAGCATGCAGATTTTCATTGTTTCTAGTGGCCGAAGTGTGTTGGGAATAATGCTAGTACTGTTTTTCTATTATTTTGCTCCCCAAATTGTTTAGGGAAATAAACTAAGAGCAGTTTTTTTTATGATTTGGCACAAAGCATGTTTATAAGTTTAAATTAGAGCATCTTCTAAAAC
>NW_021329097.1:0-333 GCF_001605985.2 Dendrobium catenatum | reverse complement strand
CCCGATCTTGGGGATCGGCCGTTGCCTGTGTGCGGAATTTAGGAGATTTTGGAGTCTTTGGTCACTTCTAACCCATCCGTTTTGAATGTGGTTGATGTGGTTAATGCTGTGATTGATGTGCCTAGTAATCGTGTTGATAACTGTTCTGTCTTATCCGCCAATGCAGCTCCGTTTGTACCTCCGGTTGTAACTGATGTTAGTGTCCATGGTTCTCCGGTGGTGGTGCCGGAGGTGGTTTTTTGATGCAATGAATGTGGTGTTTTCTGATGGCTCGCCAGTTATGGGTGTTGTGAATGCTAATGGGGGTGTTCAAGGTTCAAAAGATGCAGATGG
>NW_021329096.1:0-224 GCF_001605985.2 Dendrobium catenatum | reverse complement strand
ATAATGAAGCAGAAATTACTTATATCCATCTCTGTTTTAGTGAATAAAAAGTGATTTAGTAACAATCTAAAAAATGGAATAAATGGTCAATCCATTACCCGAAATATGCATCTCTGTTTGTCGCAGAAAATATTAGTTGTACTACTGTATTAGATGTCGGACAACTTGAAACAATTGTTTTTCAAATTGATAAACCTGAGATGAAAAATGATAAACCTGAGATG
>NW_021329095.1:0-225 GCF_001605985.2 Dendrobium catenatum | reverse complement strand
TTAACTAATTGTACACTTATAAAAATAAATTTACACTTCAAATATTTAGGCTTCGTTGGTACAGTTATCTTATTGTGTTTTAAAATAGTTTATAATATATTTTTTTAACACAAAAATAATGACAAGGCTTTCTTACTACTTCTTAAAGCAGCTTCTAGTGCTAAATTTTAATATTTGTACTAGAAAGTTGTTTTAAGAAACAGTCAAAAAACCGTCCCAAACAAA
>NW_021329094.1:0-434 GCF_001605985.2 Dendrobium catenatum | reverse complement strand
AATATGAACAATAGGGGATTCAACATCCACATCAAACGAAGGTGACCACTTAATCAACCGCATATAACAATTGTTAATAAAATATGAATGATGCAATAATATACGGTAGTAATCTAAATCGTTTGCTAATTTTATCAAGATATTCTTTGAATTGAGCACCTTAATAGAGAAACCACTATTAAGTTTAAGATTGAAAAAAGAAAATTTGAATAGGTTCAAGGGACGACCGGTGGGACAGAAACTTCCCAACCAACGCGAAATCAAACTGTGCGGCAAGTGAAAGAATCTTAGCCTCATAAATCCAAAAAGAAGGAATCCCACGATGAGCAGAGATCTTCAAGTCAGGGAAGGAAGAAATGTTTCATCACGAAAAGACTTAGAAGATGATTTTCCCTCAAGAAAATCGGCAGCTACTAACTTAGAACCAGCCATCG
>NW_021329093.1:0-1165 GCF_001605985.2 Dendrobium catenatum | reverse complement strand
GATAATTTTTCTAGATTCACTTGGGTTAAATTTTTATTTCATAAGAGTGAATCATTTGAAGAGTTTAGAGATTTTTTGACTTGGATTCAGAGAAAACTAGGATGTGAGATTTTAACAATCCAAAGTGATCACGATGGTGAATTTAAAAATAAAAAATTTGAGGATTTTTGTAAAGAAAAAAGAATTGATCATAATTTTTCTACACCTAGAACCGCTTAGCAGAATGGGGTTGTCAAAAGAAAAAAAAATAGAACATTGATTGAAGCCGCTCAAGCCATACTGGTAGAATATTCACTTCCAAAATATTTTTGGGCTAAAGTAGTTAGCACTACATATTATGTTCTGAATAGGGTGAATATCAGATCGAAATTAAATAAAATATCCTATGAGCTTCTTATGGAGAGAATACCTAATTTGTCACATTTACATGTTTTTGGATTTAAGTTGTTCATACATAATAATGGAAAATGTATCTTAGGAAAATTTGATCCAAAATTAAATGAAGGAATTTTTCTTGGACTTTAGTGTTGATAAATCTTATAGAATATTTAATAAAAGAACTTTGGTAACTGAGGAAACCACATATGTTATATTTAGTGAATCTAAAATTTTGGAAGAGCTAAATTTAGAGGAGGATGAAATAAAATATAACTTCCAAAGGATTGAGAAAGTTAATTTGAAAGAAAATTTAGAGTTAGAAAACCCGTTGCCTAGAAATTTGAGATTTTCTAAAAACTATCCAAAGGAATTGATTTTAGGTGAACCTAGTGAGGGTGTTAGGACTAGGCATGGACTAAGAAAAAAAGTTAATCATTCTGCCTTTATTTTAACAATAGAACCTACAAATATAAATCAAGCACTTTCGGATGAATTTTGAATTTTAGCTATACAAGAAGAATTAGATTAATTTGTAATAAATGAAGTTTGAAAATTAATTGCAAGGCTAAAGGATCAATATATAGTTGAAACTAAGTGGATATTCAATAATAAAATGAATGACTCAGGAGTTGATATTAGAAATAAGGCTAGATTGGTGGCTAAAGGGTATAATCAGATTGAAGGGATTAATTTTGAGGAGACTTTTGCTTCTGTAGCGAGACTTGAAGCAATTAGGATTTTGTTAGCATTTGCCTATTTTAGAGGATTCAAATTGTTTCAAATGGAT
>NW_021329092.1:0-366 GCF_001605985.2 Dendrobium catenatum | reverse complement strand
TAATTTCGCAGCATATACCGCGCTACTTAATCCACATAATCGGATCATGGTGCTCAATCTGCCCTTAAGCGGCCATCTCACTCATGGATACTGCACATCCGATGGGAAGAAGATCTCTGCCACTTCGATCTACTTCGAGAGCTTGTCTTATAAGGCGAATTCCACGACGCGATTCATTGGTTGTGTTTTTTTTTTAAGCATTGTTTCTCGTTTATCTTTTGTTTGTTTATTTGTTTGGATTTGGTGATGTGAATCTGCTTGGATCCTGTTGTGTGGGGCAAATGAAGCTTTCGGTTATTGAGTTTTATAAACGGTTTAGGAAATCTATGATTTGTTTTGTTTTTAGAAAGCTTGATCTAGTTTGGT
>NW_021329091.1:0-203 GCF_001605985.2 Dendrobium catenatum | reverse complement strand
TTGATGTTTATGTTTTTGTTTTGTTTTTGATTTTGTAAATTTTTGTGTGTTTTGAATGAATTTGTTTTTTAGTGTAAGTTTTTTATTGTATGTTTTCTGTTTTTTGTTGTTCTTGTGTTGTATTTTTTTTTGTGTTAGTTTCTCATATTTTTTATGCCTTGTCGTATTAGTACTTATGTTAAGTGTTTGTTTGTATTTTCTTT
>NW_021329090.1:0-327 GCF_001605985.2 Dendrobium catenatum | reverse complement strand
AAGGGACAGTTTGGTATGCATAATTAGGAGGGTAAAGTAAATTAATTTTATGCATTTTTTAAATTAAGTTGTTTGGTTGATTTTGGGCGGAACATAAGAAAGTCCTCCGAAGCATCAGCGGTGCATTACAGATAGTTGTTCTTGCGACATCGAAACCTACTCAAATTGAGCGGGTTTGAAATTCTCTCGTGCGAAAAAATACGAACTAGCTTTGTGCGCGCGATGGTTTTGTAGAATCTGAGCTTATAAGTGTTATCTTCTTCTTCATTCTTCCCACGCGCGATGGTTTCGCGGAATCGAAGCTCTCTCCCTCTCGCGAAGCCGAAG
>NW_021329089.1:0-237 GCF_001605985.2 Dendrobium catenatum | reverse complement strand
GAAACCAAAAGTGAAAATAAGATTGTCAAAAATTCACAAGATGAAATTCCCATTTTTTCATCATAATAAGAGTTCCTTTTGAAGCTAGAATTGTTTTTCCTTGATACCGAACATAATGTATGAAAGCATCATTGAGGAACCATAGGATCCTCTGAAAAGAATTACAATACATGACTATAAGATATTCTATTTTTTCATAAAAATGTGTTCGCTCAAGAAAGAGTCCAGAAGATAATG
>NW_021329088.1:0-694 GCF_001605985.2 Dendrobium catenatum | reverse complement strand
CCACTATAAATCTAGTGTCATTTACTTTACTGTTTTTGCGTTTCCGAACTTTATATTTCAGTTTTAAAAACTCTGTGGTTGAAAAACATTTTTCTACAAAATTTAAAAGAAATTTTATTTCGGCTCAATAATTTTCTAAAGGAGACTTAAATTTTTTAAACTACCAATTCACCCCCCTCTTGGTAGCCTTGGGACATTCACTTAGGCTTAACAACCTAATTACTAGACTCAACATAAACCTCAGCCTGGGTTCACGGTCGAACATCATGTTGGCATTACCAAAAGAAAGGGGAGATAAACCATGACTACTGCGAGGAAAAATTCTAACTGCTGGAGCCACAGAGAGGAAACTATCTCTGATGCTGGAGGATGGAGGCCGGCGTCCCTCCACCGTCATCGGAGAAGACAATAAATTAAGGGAAATCAGGAATTTCAAAAACTCATTATTTTCTCTCACTAGAACCAGAGCTTCTCTCACCAGACTTCAAAACTGATCAATTAAATGTCTTTAACTTAAAATAATAGCATTGAGTATTTGAATTTACAAAAAGAGCATAAAAATTTGAGGAATGATAATACAGACATAGAGAGTAATCACATGGCTTTGCTAAATGAGTTTGATGATTTAAATAACAAGCATGATTTATTGAAAATATCTTATAGTGAGCTTAAAAATGATTTTAAAGTTTTAATA
>NW_021329087.1:0-260 GCF_001605985.2 Dendrobium catenatum | reverse complement strand
GGCTGCCGAAATTTTCAGTGAACAATAAAGGACTTGGACTAAAAATTTGAAATTTGATTTGAACATAATTCAAACATGAAATCAATTTTAAATTAAATTTTTGATCAAATAATGTTTGACCTACACTTGAAATGGACTCAAATCTAATTCGATTTGCAATTAACTTGATATTTGATACATTCAAATATAGATTTTCATCAATATCTCGCATTTGAAGAAATGGCAAAATTATTTGAGCCACTATCAAATCATAATTGACA
>NW_021329086.1:0-916 GCF_001605985.2 Dendrobium catenatum | reverse complement strand
AAATGCAGATACACAAAGATGGAGAGAGAGAGATACTTTTACAATATATTTTTATCGATAATTTACATACATACCACTTTATTTCATGCTATATATTTACATATCTAACACCTAAAATATTAATATTACATGCTTACCACCCGTATACAACTTTATTATCAAATATACAACTCTTGTAATTCATTTCTACCATTCATAACATCTTATTAACTTTAATATTTCATTCCTTGCACCTAAATTTGTTATATGGGTGGTATGCATGTAATATTAATATTTTAGATGTTAGATATGTAAATAGCAAAAAATAAAGTGGTATGTATGTAAATAAATTATCACACAATGCATTGTTTTACATTTTTGTAAACCCAATGACAGATTCTTCAAATTTACATGCAATGCCACTGAATCATTTCATGTATATCTGAATGAGGGAGAACAACATTGGCCATATAGAAATTGCCTGTTCCTAACAACTACTTTAGTCTTAAAAATTCACAAAGCTTTCAACTTATTGATTTTTATTGTTGTTTATTCATGGTATCAAAAACTCAGTGGAGTTAGAAATTTTTTTTTTTTCATAAGTGTTAAAATGGGTCAACAAGTTGCGTTCAGGTCTGACTCGAAATTGACTTGACTCAAATCCAACAACACAATCCCAACTTGATTAATAAATAAGTCCAAAAAAGGACCCGAACTCTACCCACTAACAACCTGAACCCAACCCAATAACTCATTTAATTTAAAAAAATATATATATTTCTTTTAACTTTTTAACCATATATTTAGGTTAATTGGTAAAAATGATAATATTATACCAATAAATTAAAGAGTAAGAAAAAAATATTAAAGGAGTATTTTTTTTAGTCAAAATTGGGTTGGTGCACTACAGGAAAAACAGTGAAAACCGGCGGTTTGA
>NW_021329085.1:0-212 GCF_001605985.2 Dendrobium catenatum | reverse complement strand
GAAATCGGAGTTTGGGTGCTCCCAGAATTAATTTTTTAAGTTTCCCACTAGCTTTTGCCTCGAGATTCATGCCCGATCAAACTAATTTTGTGGTGACGTATTAGACATTAATAGATTTTTAGCAAGCACGCATTTTTACTATTGTGTAAGAGGGAAACAAATCACCCAAGACATATTTTGGCTGTGTAAAAAGAAAAATATAGGGTCAAGTT
>NW_021329084.1:0-277 GCF_001605985.2 Dendrobium catenatum | reverse complement strand
CTTTGCTGAACACTCTTTTACATGATTATGAACTTTTTTGTATGGTACCTAGCAAATCTATTTCTAAAATTTATACTATGTTTACATAAATTGTTACATACCTACATGACGTAGGAAGATAACTTACAAATTATGAGAAAGTTACCAAAATTATGGAATATTCACCTTCTTCCTTTGATGCAAAAATTATTATCATTACTAAATCTAAGGATCTAAATATTTATTCAATTAATAACTTGCTCGAATCACTTATTCCTTACGAGCAAGGATTGAACCA
>NW_021329083.1:0-334 GCF_001605985.2 Dendrobium catenatum | reverse complement strand
CACTTTTTTTTTTTACTAAAACCATCCGGCGGTTAAATGGCGGAATACCCGTCAGGTAAGCCGCTGGTCTTTTTTGAGCCTACGAATTAAACTGGCAGAAATTACGTTGAATAGTTTCTATCGGCCCTATTTGAAGTTAAAATGTGAGTATGATATATGTATGTTTTGCAGAATTGTTGTGTTGTAGAATATTTAAGAGGAATGACTATTGTTTTTGTTTCTAGTACAGATTTTCAATGAATTTTCGATGACTTATTTGCCGATGATGACGAATACAACAAATTGTTATAAAGTTTTCAACGACTATTCCGTCGGTGAGGTATGTTAGTTATCT
>NW_021329082.1:0-831 GCF_001605985.2 Dendrobium catenatum | reverse complement strand
TGAAATGGACCATCTCATAACAGGAAATAAGAATTCAGCACCATTTTGTATAATTTTCCAGGTTGAAGAACTACCACTTGTATTAGCACCATCCCATAAAACATTCCCATATTTTGCTCTTAATACTTTATTGAGAAGAATATTGGGTTTTGTTATAAATTTCAGTGCATGTTTAGATCTCAAAGGACCCAATCTCTCAACCAAAGATTGTAAACCATATCCTCCTTTATTTTTTGGTTTACACAAAGAGCTCCAAGAGACATAATGCATTCCATAGCTTCCATCTCTTTTATTCCATAGGAAATCTCTACACATTCTCTCTGCTTCATATAATATCCCCAAAGGGATCAAAGTATGACTAGATATAAAGGTTGGTAAAGAAAGAACTGAAGCATTGATCAAAGAAAGTTTACCTGCAAGAGAAATGAATTTTGTACCTCATATGTTCATCTTAGCCGCTGTTTTAACAATGATTTTACTGAAATCTGATTTGACTAATCTTCTAAGGGCAATCTATACCCCCAAATATTCCATTTCTTTCACCATCTTCATGTTGATAATCTTTATAAGTGATTTGCATTCTCTTCTTTATAAAACTGCAGATTTAAGCAAGTTAACTTTTTGTCCTGTCCAGCTACAATAATTCTTTAAGATATTATCCACCTCCTTCATACAATTCTTATTTGCTCTAGAGAAAATCATGATATCATCAACATACATCAAGTGAGAAATAATAGGGCCATTAGGATTGACTTTAATACCAATTCTTTCTCCAAAACTATCATATTGTTCCGTCAACAATTGTGAACACATAATAAAAAGGTATGGAGA
>NW_021329081.1:0-351 GCF_001605985.2 Dendrobium catenatum | reverse complement strand
TAAAAGGGTTGGGAGAGGTAAGTTTCAGCAAGTGATCGTGGTTCTCTACCTGCTTCAAGAGGAAGCAAAAGGAGTTGGGTTATCTGCCTTGCCGGTGTGTCAAAAAGAAGGTGTTTTTGTGAGGGCATCTCCGCCTAGCTGTGAAGGCTAAAGGTGAGTCACGTTGATAGTGCAATACTTGGAGGGCGCCTCCGGGGAGTGGACGTAGGTCGAGTTGATCGAACCACTATAAACTCTTGTGTTCTTATTTTTACTGCTTCCGCATTTATTTTCTTCTGCACTTATTTTTTGGGTGATTTAGTTTGTGATAATCTTTCTTTTTGCTTAAAGAAATTTTTAAATGCTAATTCC
>NW_021329080.1:0-238 GCF_001605985.2 Dendrobium catenatum | reverse complement strand
TACGATTGATGGGAGAGTTGACTTTTTAATTTAGATTGATTTCTAGAAAGCTTCTATTTTTAATAAATATTAGATTTTAATGCCTTATAGTTTACCAAATTTGTATTTTTCTAGAATTAGTTATGATTTTCAAAGTTTGGGCATTTAATGAATTATTAAAATTATTTAATTAAGGTTAATTTAGGAATTTTGATCCAAATTAGCTCCAAACCTCTTGGAATCACCCCCAAAGGTCAGT
>NW_021329079.1:0-271 GCF_001605985.2 Dendrobium catenatum | reverse complement strand
CAGGACATGTGAGAACTGATTGCCCGACACTTAAAGAGCATTCAAGCAAAGGAAAGGGTGAGGAGAAACCTAAGCTAAGGAAGGACAAGATGAGAGTACAAAAAGCATTTTGGGCGGATTCGGCATCGAACTCATCAAAGACGGAACCAGAAGATGAGACATCAAAATTGTGCTTGATGGCAGATGATAATCCTGATCAAGAAGAGGTATGTGAACTTTCTTACAATCAACTTCTTGAAGTTTCAGAAAAAATTCATGCATCATATAGAAA
>NW_021329078.1:0-292 GCF_001605985.2 Dendrobium catenatum | reverse complement strand
CCCCCCCCCCCCCCTCTTGGATACCCTTGGGACATAAGCTTAGGTTTAACAACCTAATTCATAGTGAACGAATCTCAACAGTAAGGAACTTTATTTTCAAGTGAGTGATGGAGGAGATAATCTGTAAGATTGATTAGAATGGCCTTCCGAAGATAATAATGTAAACTGATTCTGACTTTACTATATGATCTGGATGGAGTGTGCTGTCTATTGGGGGAATTATTTAATTTTAACTGGGAGACTAATTGTCCCTTATGCTCATACAAGTTGATTATCAAACTCATATAGTGAA
>NW_021329077.1:0-873 GCF_001605985.2 Dendrobium catenatum | reverse complement strand
TATATATATATATATATTTATGTTTGTCTTGAGTTTATATGATAAATATAGGTTGATTAACTCACCGTGAACTCATTGACTTGTATGGATCTGGCAATAGGATCGAAAAGCCTAGCAGATTTGTACATCTCCAGGATAAAAGCAACACAAGAAATTGATTTCCCATCTGAATAAATCCAATCATCCTAAAACATCTGAAAAAGACAGTCTAATGTAGCTTAAATTAAGCTATGCGAAGATATGCCAAAATAGATGTCGCGAGAGGTTTAGCACTTGAGCAGGATTAAATTGTTTCGTTGGTGAAAAAGACAGACAAATGTAAGTTGAGGTAAATTAAAAAAAACAGTTTGGTTGCATTTTTTTTTTGTCCAATTTATTTTCTTAACTCATCTTGGCATATTAATATTCCCTACACATGAGTTGATTTAGACATTTAGTCATAGAGAAAGGTAGCTCAAACAGGGTAATTAGGGGAAACAGAGAGCACGGCTCCTGACTAGGGTAATCACGAGCAGCAGAGGCTAACAATTAAGCTAATCACCGGAGAAGTGTAAAGAGTAGTGGCAAAAAAAGAGGTCAATCGCTTGAGAAGCAAATGACATGTGCTATGGTAGGAGGAGACACAAAAGGGCTTATACAAGCTTAAGAGTGTCAAATTGGGTTGTTTGGCTGAGCTCAAAGGACTAGCTTAAGTCAAACTTAAGCCATAACTAAATTGGCCTGAAATCTTCAATCTTTTAAATTTTCAAACTCATTATACTCATAAATGATCCCATATGAGTTAGTGGGATTAAATTTTTTTTCATACACCGATGTAAGAGATAAATAATGGTAAAGGATAGATTCCAGTTCAAAACCAATTCAATGCCAGAA
>NW_021329076.1:0-275 GCF_001605985.2 Dendrobium catenatum | reverse complement strand
CTCGTGCCAGAAATGCATGTTCAATTTTCTTTAAATATTATTTCAATTGGACATGCCTTCACCGTGCCCAACAGATGTCTGAGTCATGTCGTACACATGTCAATATCCAACACGTGTTGGACACTACATACCCCAGAGAGGAGCATCAATGCACCATGACAGATTGGGAAACAAAGCATTTATTTAAATTAAGATACGATCTTTCATATTACAGCTTTTCAAAGAGCTTAAGACGTGCTAAATGTTGCTCCCTTGATTTTCTATGAATCAAAATG
>NW_021329075.1:0-404 GCF_001605985.2 Dendrobium catenatum | reverse complement strand
GAAATAAATAAAAAATAGTACAAACTAATAACTTCCTTCTCTCCCTTTTGACATCACTAACAAGGGAGATACTATGATTGAATACAAGAAGAATAAAACACTAAAAGGCAACAAACATGAAAAGAAAACATAAACTACAAAGAATAAAACAATAAGCAAAAAATATAGCTACTAGCAGGAGGGTTCCTAATTAGGTAGCTGTGGTGGATAAAAATAATGGTGGAGTTTAGAAAATTAATTATTAAACCACCCATAATCCTTTTAGAACTATTGTTGAAGCTACTCCCAGTATTTTGTAGACTACTTTATGTGAGAATTAACTTTCAAAAATAGTTGTGTGAAAAGATCCCTCTATGTGTTTTGTGAATAGTTTTATTTGAGATAAGGGATAGGCAATGGTGGTT
>NW_021329074.1:0-215 GCF_001605985.2 Dendrobium catenatum | reverse complement strand
CGAATGCATTCGGATTCCAATCACAGCATGCCACATCAGCGGATGCACTCCGGGGCCCAGTGCATCCCATGATGTGGCGCATGGTGATTGGAATCCGAATGCATTCGGATTCCGCACACAATAATTTATCCCCTCAATGATCTCATGCAAAGATTTGTCATTACACCAAGAGTCCCACATAAGGGAAAAGCTAAAATTGGGGGTGACTTTGAGGC
>NW_021329073.1:0-360 GCF_001605985.2 Dendrobium catenatum | reverse complement strand
TTAAGCGGGTTTGAAATGGGTTTGAAGTTGGTTTGACTTTAACTAAGTAAAAAAAGAATTAACTTGCTCAAATGAAGCAAGGTTTGATTTATAAATGGGTTTATATATGTTTGAATCATAGCTTGGAGTAAGATTTAGAATTTGAAGATGTTGGTTTGATTTGGTCGTACGGGTTGATTTGTCCCATTTAACCCTTAAAGGGTTATTTAGTCAACCTAGGTTGACTTGGTCAACAAGGATGACCTAAATCCTGGGTTTAAACTCAATGAGTTTTGTTTAGTATTTTGAATATGTTGGAGGTGATCCCAAGCTTTAGGAAGGTCATTTGGGTTGAAATGACCTATTTGACCCTTAAAGGGC
>NW_021329072.1:0-551 GCF_001605985.2 Dendrobium catenatum | reverse complement strand
AGACGAGTTCTTATACATTTGGAGATCCAAATTTTGATAGTTTTAAAATATCTAAAGGGAAAAGAAATACCCCTTTTAGGGGAGAATTTATTTTCATTTAGATATCCAAATCTAACAAATCCAAGGAGCTCGTAGAAGGATGAAGAAGTTAAGGATAAGAAGAATCTCATTCTCAAAGTCACTTTAGTCTTAGGAATACAATCCTGGTTATTATTAGTGGTACCCAGCTACTTTACCTTTTCTATAGACCCTGAGATGTAACATTAAGTGGCACTTGGTAGATGGACTATGGATTTATTTAATTAATCTAATTTGATTTGATTGATTTATTTACTCTACTTATGATTAGGATTTCATACTTTTCTTAGTTTATTTGGTGATTGCATGTCATATTTTTATTTAGCCTGGAATTCGTTCAAAAGCTAGTAAGGGAACATTAAAAACTTTTTCTGCTTTAATGAAATAAATAATTTTAAGCTCACATAGAAACTCTAACGATTTTAAGAACTATGCTCATATCATCGAGGGTCACATGCATTCATATTAATCTT
>NW_021329071.1:0-333 GCF_001605985.2 Dendrobium catenatum | reverse complement strand
ATCTTCGAAGGGAATTTGCTTGCCTTTCTCCTGAGGGCGAAGCCTAGGGGGTAAGACCTTTCTGCCACAGAGTTGCACCTGCTCGATATCTTCGGGAGGGCAAACTAGGGCAATGTCTACGCACACCATAGGCGTTGGATCATCACTTCCCAAAAGCCAGTCAGAATCTGAAAGTTCTATCAAGATAGGATTTCCTTGAAAATTGATTTGAGGGAAATCACTTTCTGATAAAGCTTCACATTCGACCTCTTCTTGATTAGCGGATTCGGGAAGGTCAATCTCTTTGATATTAAGGATTTCTTCACTAGAATTTTCATTTAAAACAAGAGGGTC
>NW_021329070.1:0-201 GCF_001605985.2 Dendrobium catenatum | reverse complement strand
AATTTCCGATTGATTTATTGATATTGATAGATTTATCTAATTTATTTATTATCGTACGAATTCATTGATTTCATTGATTGATCATTGAGCATTGATACTATTGATTATTGATTCATATGGACATGGACGGCATAGATTCATAGACTCATTGATATTATTGATCATGCATTGATTTGACTTGCTACTATTGATTTATCGTAT
>NW_021329069.1:0-242 GCF_001605985.2 Dendrobium catenatum | reverse complement strand
ATCAACTTCTTTTATTTGCAAGAGAGCAATCGTATTTGCTCGTATGATCGATATACACATTGACCCTCATCATCTTTACATTGCTCATAAGATGTTCTTTTGGATGCATTTGAATGATCACGACTATTGACACCTTCAATTAGATCTTGCATGATGATTTAAGGGTAGGTTATCACATCTCCTACAATACGTATTTGTTGTAGTCTGATATATTAATTTGTGTATATCTAGTTGAACGCTCA
>NW_021329068.1:0-800 GCF_001605985.2 Dendrobium catenatum | reverse complement strand
AATTTGCCATCTCTTTTTTTGCTCCTTGCTTTGATAGAGATGCCACTCCCTCAGTTCTCCTACAAGCTTGTTGATGATATCAAACCCTGCTTTTACTTTATGGTTATGGGAATGTCGATCCCTCATTTCGCCTCCCGGCCTAGTGGATGTCGATCCCTCATTTTGCCTCCCGACCTAGCAAAGATATTGATCCTTCCTTTCTCCTCCAAGCTTGGTGGAGATGCCAAACATCCTTTTTCTCCTTGCAATGGTGGAGATACCATCCCTCCACTAACCTCCACAGCCTGACATATATATCATTTCCCAGCCTGGCCTCCTCAACTAATGAGTCTTTCACACTAAGGACTATCCTTCTTAGAGCTTCAATCACCTCTAAGAGATCCACCAAAACACAACCAGAGGACTTAAGATGTAGGCTAGCTGGAGTAATCATGTGAATCCCCTCACACCACTTGACTTCCTTGAGGTAAACTCCCTCTCGCAACCTCACATCTTCTCTCTCCCTTGTGAACTAGACTCTCCAACCTCTTTTCTAAGGAGAAAACATATCTGACTGCTCAAGTACTCTTTTGTCTAAAGACATATAAGTTTCTAAAGTGGGCTCTCAAAATCTTAATTTTTAATTTTAAGCCTTTTGATCGTACAATATGATGCGTAGTTTATACAATATGATTAGTTCAATTTTATTGAAGATTATCATTTACAATTTATAATCTTCCAATATAATTAGTTATATCAAATCACAGATCATCTAGGATGATCCATATTTTTCTAGTTAAGCTCTTTATTGATTGCCTGTA
>NW_021329067.1:0-298 GCF_001605985.2 Dendrobium catenatum | reverse complement strand
ATCGACTTTAAAGGATAATGATCATTGGAGCGACGATAGTAAGTTCCTGGAAGATGATGGTTCTACAATACTCTTGGAGGGTAAGACTCCAAACCATTCTAACTATAATAGTGATGCCTTTACTGATTCTGAAGATTTGGATATGAATACTAAATGTCATGTTAGAGAGGATAATGATAATAGTTTTATTAAAGTTCAGAGTAAAAAAGGTAGGAAATCTAAGCAGGTTATCTTGCAACCTCCTAGGAACACTAGGTTTAGTACTTCTCATTAACATCTTTTTTATGTTTAATACAAT
>NW_021329066.1:0-207 GCF_001605985.2 Dendrobium catenatum | reverse complement strand
ACGTAGAATCAATATGTGATTCGAGAGCGTCACCTTAGAGGGTTTGGTCACATAAAATGGCAGTCTTCCGATGACCCAATTAGAAAAGTAGATATTTTAGATTTTGTGTATGTTAAGAAAGGTAGAAGCAGACCTAAAAAGATTTGGTTATAAAATATTAAAAAATAATCTTTTTTTTATTAGATTTAAATAAGAATTTGACTTTTA
>NW_021329065.1:0-707 GCF_001605985.2 Dendrobium catenatum | reverse complement strand
TTAATAAAAATTCAAAAATACCAAATTGTGTAAAAATTGACTGGGACGAAATTTTTCGTACTGGACGATGTGTGCAAAATTTAGTTTGCGAGAATTTTAACCGTTTTGAGAGTAGTTTTTAATTAGATCGTCTGTACGATCTGATGATCGTCCAAGACGAAAATTTTTTTTTTCTCTCAAACATCGAGACGATTGAATGCAGCGGTTGAGTGGATAAGACAGTTTTAATTGTGAAGTTCGTCCGTACAAACTTTTTATTCATCCAGACGAACAGACGTCATTTCATTGTAGGGGACGGTTTTCAACTGACATTAAAACGAATTAATTTTTGATCGTCTGTAAAAAAATTTTTCGTCTGTACGATCGGTTAAGTCAAAAAGCCTGTACGAAGGGACGTATCGTAATTTGTGTTGATTACGAAAAGCCGTTACATTTTGGACGAATTAGATCGTCTATACAAAATTTTTTAGTCCAGACGAACGATAATTTTCGTCAAGGATGAATTGTTTTCGTCCAGGACGAACGTATCGTTTTTCTTTAAATAGTAAGGCTTTCTAACTCAACAATCACATCTCCAAACTTCACTTTCAATCCCTTTCAACTTCAAATCAACAATGGCCTCCTCAAGCAAAAGACAAAAGGTGTTGGCTAAGAAACCTCACAGAAATGTCTCTAAAAACTTCCTGTCAAAAGCAAATGAGGAATCT
>NW_021329064.1:0-219 GCF_001605985.2 Dendrobium catenatum | reverse complement strand
CTTCCCTTCGTGTCATGTCTTTAAACCTTAGACAAATTCTTAAAGCTTAGACAAATCCATGTGTCAATTGATATCATACATACTTAAATTTAAGAATAATGTTTTCTGGTTTATCACTTTGTAATGTTATTCTCGTAAGATATATTTCTGAAAAGAAGTTTAAAAATATTATATTTCCTTTCTGATTAATTTTTTGAAATATATTTTAATTTAAAAAGG
>NW_021329063.1:0-381 GCF_001605985.2 Dendrobium catenatum | reverse complement strand
ATTAATCTTGATGTAGATAATTGTCATAATGTCCCTAGAAGTATCCTTTGGTTGAAACATCCTGATAAATTTTCTAAGATAAATGTGGATGCTTATTACACTAAGACTATGGCAGGCTATGGTGGAGTCATCAGAGACTCCAATGGTAATTACATTGTGGGTTTTACTGGTCCTCGTAATAATTATGATGTTAATATTGCTACCACTTTTACTATCCTCCATGGTTTAAGATTGTGTTTCTCTCCTGATTGCATTAATATTATCGTGGAGGTTTCTTCTACTTATTGTTATTTGTATTTTGTTTTGAGAAATGATAAAATTTGCTCTTCTGATTTATTTTACATGATGAGAGAAATCCAAAATTTGTTGAGGATGCTTAAA
>NW_021329062.1:0-289 GCF_001605985.2 Dendrobium catenatum | reverse complement strand
CTATAAAGAGATTTTAGGTCGAAGGATCAAAATTGACAGACAATAGAGGTCGAAGGACCGTATTTGGTGGACGACGAAGGATAGAACACTATATAAAGGCAACTATGATAAGAAGATTGTAAATGAATAGTAGAGGTTCCAGGACTTTAGTGGGATGACAGTGATCAAACCACCATAATCAAAAGGTGTTCCACAAACTATATTCAATGACAGGGATAGTCATGCTATGATGATTGGACGATTGTAATCGAATGATGGTAATCAAAGGGCCATAGAAAGGCAAAGATGA
>NW_021329061.1:0-1522 GCF_001605985.2 Dendrobium catenatum | reverse complement strand
TAGCTCAAAGAAAATCTAATTAATATAAGTCACCATAATTAAAACTTAATTAGAATCTGTTTGGAATGACCATAGTGTTTTATAAATTGATTGTGAAGTCGTTGTGAGAAAAAAAAACTCAGGGTTCATCTGGGATAACTTTTTTATTGTACTGTAAAGTAATGTTTTAATATTAAAAAAATTAATTAAACAAATTTTTATATTAAAAGTTTGCTTTAGAAAATAGTATATATAAATGTTGTCCCAAATAAAGCCTCTTAGTAACTCTTGTTAAAAAAAAACAACTTTTCACCAATAAAAAGGTAATGAGAAAGCTCTAAGAAAAGAAGAGGCGAACGATATTATGATTGTTATCTTAGAAGTAAAAAAACTAAAAACTTATCCTTATTAGTAGAAATTGTTACGCGTTGAACCTAGACTAGATCATGTCCGGACTCCGATGAGAACGTGCTACGTCGTTTGTACACAGTAGTATGTACAATTTGTACACACACTTAAGGCTTTCACTGCTTGCTAATTAGGGATTCGAATTAGGGACTTAGACTTTGTCCAGCTGGCTCTTCACCACCCGGACAAACAGGAGTGGGTTATTTATTTTTTTGAATGAGGATATGATAACATTTGCTTTCCAATTATACGTACTAACCAGAATTCCAGATCCTTCTCCCATGACAAACCCATCCCGGGCCTTATCCCATGGACGAGAAGCCTTATCAGGCTCAGCATTGCGCAGAGACAAAGCCCGACATGCAGAAAATCCCGCAATGCCCATCGGAAGAATGGGCGCCTCCGTACCGCCGGCGATCATTACATCAGCGTCGCCCTTTCTTATGTGATTAGCGGCGGCGAAGAAGCAGCAATTGGCTGTAGCACATGCAGTAGATATTGAATAGCTGGGGCCCATCAGTCCATTATCAATAGCGAGCAAGGCGGATCCCATGTTTGTGATAGGACAGGGGACAAAGAATGGGCACAGCCTATGATATCCTCTTTTGATCATTTTCTCCATCTTGGTGGAGAAGATTGTGTAGCCTCCCACTCCTGCTCCCACCACTGCTCCTATTCTCGATCTGTCCATCTATTAACATACGAAAATTCATTTATCATAAATTTAATAACAATAATGTCCAAAATAACTTATAATATGTTTATGAAATGAAATATTTGAGACTATTTTATTTATAAGATTTTAATAATAGGTCTATAATTTTAGTTGATAATAACTTTATCTATTTTTAACTGAATTTTTTAATAATTTGAATATTTTATAGAAAAATACAGACGAGTTCAACAATTTAAATGAATTCCTATTATGACTGAAAAAGAAAAGGGTAATCATATAAAATATCAATTGATTTTGAATTTAAAAGTAAATTCTTCTTCTTTTCTTGCATATTTATATTATTAATATATTTATGAAAATGCTGAATCTTCTTCTAGTTTAATATCCTTGGATTTGCAAAATCTGGACAAGAACATCATTTAATAGTCATAAAGAAAAGTCCATATGCATGTTATTATT
>NW_021329060.1:0-217 GCF_001605985.2 Dendrobium catenatum | reverse complement strand
TTGGTTAGAAAATATTAGAAATGATCTTTCTTTATTTGATTTAAATGAGAATTTGACTTTTAACATGACACAATGGCAAAAAAGAATTCATGTAGCTGACCCTACATAGTGGGACAAAGGCTTGATGTTGTTGTTTTAAAAAAAAAAAAGGTTAATCTAATCGTTCCCTTTTATTGATTCGCAGGTTAATCTATGCAGGCAAGCAGCTTGCTGATGA
>NW_021329059.1:0-396 GCF_001605985.2 Dendrobium catenatum | reverse complement strand
CGGAGTGTTTGGAGCCTTGAGGTGCTCCAAACCATTATGCATGGGAAGGGAAAACTTGATTGGAGAATTCCCGATTCATGAAACGATCTCCAAATCAATTTTGGCATGATTTGAGAGGTCCGATAGGGTGGACATGCTCCTACGACTCTTCTAGAAAGACAATATATGGTGTCATCTAAGGGACCTAGAGGCATAGGATGGAATGTCATTAGAAATCCTATGGATAGGCTCTAAGAATTAGTTTTCTAGAGTCTAAAGGGGAGCCTAAGGGTGAAGGCTTTCGATTGTCTTTTCGAAAGCTTCGCCAAGTGCCTAAGTTTTGTGTTAAAAAAACCCTTAACCCATCAATTACAAACTATACTAAACATGTCCAACAAACTTCCAATATATGATGGG
>NW_021329058.1:0-220 GCF_001605985.2 Dendrobium catenatum | reverse complement strand
GATTTTCTTATTTATTTAATTTTTTATTTTGTAAAGCAAAAATGAGAACAATTTCTACTTGCAAAACTTTCAATATATAACTTTCTGTATGTTACAAATAAATGCACATAGAGATATAATGACACGTATTTAAAAATATTTGATATATGCTAAGCATTGGGAGTAAGAAAAGCCTTTTTTTTTTTAATTTGCTAGCACAATGACTCATAAGGGTTTTCTT
>NW_021329057.1:0-319 GCF_001605985.2 Dendrobium catenatum | reverse complement strand
TCTCTCTCTCTCTCTCTCTCTGCGTGGGGTTCGAAAGATGTGGTGGATAAGCGACGGGAAGATGAAGGGTTGAGCAGGGTCGGCGTCGGTCTAAGGGGAGGGATCGAAAGTCTGGGCCTGGAGTTCGATCGGAGAGGGAGGCTACTAGGTCGGGGTTGAGGCTTCGATTGATGGGGTCTTGAAGGTCAGGAGGATGTCGGATCTTGGACGTCGAGCAAGGTGGGAGAGGGGAGAAGTCACGGGCTTGAAGGCTGAGGCGACGGGATGGGAGATTTCATGTGCGTGGACGAGCCGCTGAAGGGTTCTTCGGTTGGGTATT
>NW_021329056.1:0-413 GCF_001605985.2 Dendrobium catenatum | reverse complement strand
TAGCATCATCAATTGTATATTATTTAAAATATTTTTAAATATCAATTATTATTTCAATTGGTAATATTTTAGATACTTTTGATTTTAGAAAATAATTTTATATAAAATTTGTCGTATCATATAATAACTCAATAACACAATATTAAAAAATATTTACATAAAAAAAATGTTATTTGACTTCACAACCATTATTTGACTTTTCATATAGTCAACTTTACAATCAAAGTTTTGCTTTTTCTTGGTAGAAGCCCATATATTATGGGCAAAATTCAAAAAAAAAAATTCTTAATATTTTTTTTTACATTTACCCCCAAGAAAAAAAAATGTTCTCAAAATTTATTACATTTGTCATAAAAAAATAATTATTATAATTTTATATGTCATTTTCATTTTCTAAGTTATTCAAAAAGAAT
>NW_021329055.1:0-316 GCF_001605985.2 Dendrobium catenatum | reverse complement strand
AGCATATCTGTAACAAAATTGAAATTATTTTTAACAAGTTTCTTTGGGGCTGTAAAGGTAGTGATAGATCAATTATTTGGTGTTCTTGGAATAATTGTGATGGGAATATGGATGAAGGACGTCTGGGCTTCCATACGTTTGCGGATATAACCAAGATCTTTAGCCATAAACTTTGGTTTTCTTTCAGATCCAATAAAAGTTTATGGGCTAAATTCATGAAAGCCAAGTATTGTGTTCACAAGCATCCACTGCTTTTCCATTACAAACCTGGTGATTCTGTTAATTGGAAAAGATTGTGCAATATCAAATGGGAGGC
>NW_021329054.1:0-477 GCF_001605985.2 Dendrobium catenatum | reverse complement strand
CCTCAGGCTCTTGGGCCGACAGATTGGAAGGATGGATTAGGAGTTATTGATGTTGAGCTCGGAGCTCAGCATTCATCTTCCTTCTTTGCCTCCTTGTAGGCCTTCCTCCAGATGAGGAGGCCTCAGCATCGTATTTCCCAGGTGCAGATAACCTGGTTGACAGGGGTGTGGTGTTTGTAGTCACCACAGAGACTCTTCCACCATTTACAATTCTTCTGGTGGTTAGGGCCCCATGCTGGGATAGCCTCTCAAATACAGAAATTCTCCCACGAGAATTTTCAGCAACAGGTCGTTGTGCCGGCAGATGCACACGATGGATATGAGCTTCATCAGCATTGAGTCTTCTAGCAGACTTCTCAACATTGCTACCATTCACAGGAGTGGCGGCATTCCTTGCAGCAATCGCCGGAAAATCAACACTACCAAACTGGATGGTAGCTCCGGCATTTCCGGTCTGAATAACAGCATTAGCCAGCT
>NW_021329053.1:0-530 GCF_001605985.2 Dendrobium catenatum | reverse complement strand
ATGATTGCTTGCCTCCGCTTTGTAGCTTTTTCTTCACGGACGTGGAGTAGCTATCGGATAACTCAGTTTTAACATCAAAATCAGGTTCCATCTCCTCAAGATCTCGCTTAATACCACGAATTTCTGGGCCAGCATCTCTTTTTTCTGCCGATGGAGAGCCATCAGACTTGTGTCTCTTTTCATCTGCAAGCTCTTTAGTGTCTACCATAGCAGGTTCCTCCTTCAAAGACTTGGGATTCTCATTTTCAGAGAAACCATCAGCTGATTTCATAAATTCTGGCTCTGCCTTGCATTTGTTCATGTTATTATCAGTCGTCTTCGAAAAGAACATAGATATTTGATTTTGAACAGAAGGTTTCAATTGTATCTGCAGATAATTAAAATACATCTTATCAAGTCTTTCTGATGGCGGATGCAGCGTGTGGTGGTTAATATATGAAAGTGGCCTTTAGGATTCAACATTGATGTCATAAAAAATAAAAAAGATCTAATAATATTTATTTGCATACATAAAAAACAGTTCAAAATGA
>NW_021329052.1:0-214 GCF_001605985.2 Dendrobium catenatum | reverse complement strand
GGATATTAGGACTAAAAATATCCTATTTTAAAGAATTAAGGGACCAAATTGGTCCCACTAAAGAGTTAGGGATCATTTTGGTCTCTCACAAAGAGTTGAAAGACCATTTTTATCATTTTAACAATTAATTTATGATCCTTGAAGTCTTTAAGTCAACTCAAACCTTCTTGGGATATTTTTTAAAAACCATCTTTATATTTGCTCATAATCTAAA
>NW_021329051.1:0-209 GCF_001605985.2 Dendrobium catenatum | reverse complement strand
AATTTCGTCTGGACAAAAATCTTACAGAGAGCAACTCGTCATGTACAATAATTTAATTTTGCCTAGACAAAAATCTTACAGAGACCAGATCGTCCTGGATGATATTTAATTTTGTCTGGACGAAAATCTTACAGAGAGAAACTTATCATGTACGATAATTTAATTTTGTCTGGACGAAAATGTTACAGAGAAAAAATCATCACAGATGA
>NW_021329050.1:0-548 GCF_001605985.2 Dendrobium catenatum | reverse complement strand
TCAATTAGAGAAGAGAGAGGAACCTAGAGAGAGAATCAGGTTATTCAAATATAACTTCTAATCCAGCCAGATCTAGATCCCGTGGTCTTCTACAAAGTTTTAGAGGACATTTTCAGTTTTCCAACAAGCCCAAGAAATCAAAAATCTGACGGCTGGATTGTAAGACATTTGGGTTTTAAGTTAAATTTTAAATTTGGAACTGTAGCAAATCTACAATGCATGGAGCCTCCAAACTCCTCGCATTGAAATATTAGGCTACCATAATTCTATGTTTCAAATTTCAACCAATTTGGAGTTGTATTTTGAAAGTTATGGTCATTTTAAGATTTCAGTTCATTTTGAACTAATCTGCGTTGGCTCAATCTGAACCATTGGATTGTTACTTCTGAGCGATCGCATGGCTGATAGAGTGCCACGTCACCCTCTCCAAAATGGCGTGTCATTGCTGAGTTTCGAACCTGGGCCATTTGGAATGACGGGGTTGACGTGGCATCATCAGAACCGTCCATCCAGAACAAGCGCATCGGACGGCTTAAACTGTCGTCCGA
>NW_021329049.1:0-748 GCF_001605985.2 Dendrobium catenatum | reverse complement strand
CCTCGCCTCGATTCCCGATTTCGCCTTTTAAAACCTTAATTGTATGTATATCGGTAGATCCCCATTGATTTTTGGCTAACTGAGGTCAACGAGCCCCCAGAGTAACGACTCTACAGGAAATTACTGGATTTCCTTGGGTTAGCATTTACCATCCCAGTGATGGGTATATGATAAACTGACAATAACTATATATACAAGAAAAATATAAGTGGATATGAAATGGAAATAATATATGACTTACAGGTCATTGTGAGGTACAATAATACATGGTGTAGTGCATTTATAAATATTGTAATAATATGGCATCAATAGTTAATTGACATATATACATGCATATTAGAAGATGATGTATAAAACATATCTCATGACATTTTTTGATATAGTGATTATAGATTACTACTCTATTTTGATTGTTCATACAGCATGTCCCATTCTTTTTTCATTTATGCTTTAATAGATAGGAGTTCATTGCTGAATTTGATTCACCCGTTGTCATTTTTAGTAGGTCCTATGAGCATGTTTGGTGGACTGTCACCTCAGGAGCAGGATTACCAGCGGAAGACTATTTTGATATTTATTATTTTACACTAGTTTATTATGTTTATGATTATGAGGGTTTGGTAGTTTCTTTTATGCTTTTTATTTTATTTATATTCTTGTTGGTTTGTATCAGAACTACTGTTATTTGGATGTATTAGTTATTTAAACTTCTATTAATGAATTGGCTCTTTATTTCACTTTCTTTAAT
>NW_021329048.1:0-316 GCF_001605985.2 Dendrobium catenatum | reverse complement strand
AGGTTCGTCAGGCAGTGTTCAGCTTGGGGAACAATCGAGCTCCTGGCATTGATGGTATTACCTCTTCCTTTCTTAAATTTTACTGGGAGATTGTTAAAACTGATGTAAATAGAGCTATTCTTCATTTCTTTGAAACTAACTCTGTGTAAGAGTTGGAAAGATACATTGGTGGTATTAATTCCTAAGACTGATAGCGCCAATCAGCCGTCTAAATTCAGACCTATCAGTCTTTGCCAATCCTTCTATAAGGTGATTGCGAAGATCATTATCAATCGAATTAAACCTGTTCTAAGTGGAATCGTTAGTGAAGAACAGG
>NW_021329047.1:0-559 GCF_001605985.2 Dendrobium catenatum | reverse complement strand
ATTCGGTAGAGTGATAAAAATGGCGGAGATGAACAGTGCAACGCCAATATTGGCGTCCCACTGTTCACCCTCAGCCATATAGCGGAAATTTTGCAGTTCGGCTGGAGCAGGCCGGGAGCTCCATTCAAGCGTTTGGAGCTCGATTGGAGATGCCCTTACCGACCATAAGACCAGTTCACAATTTAACCGGTCGAACCGGCCGATTCGATACGATTTTCAAAACAATGGTTTAGATGGCCAAAATTATAAATTTAAAACCGTCCATCGTCCAATAAAGATTAAAAAAAACGAACTACGTGAAATAAAATCATTTAATTCCTCCCCAGTTAGTCTCTTCATTTCCCGCGCAATTCCTCCTTTTCTCTTTCACTTTTGCAGGCAAACTCCAACGGAAATTCTCGGCAGCGAAGAACGTTGAATCGCCGTTCATTGGTCATCAAGATTCGTAAAAATAATACAATTGATCTTTTCCCAAACATTTTTTTTTTTCACAATAAAAACCTCGCCTCGTCTTCCACGCTCTGAAGGGTTTAAGCAGAGTTTTCGACCAAGTTACAAG
>NW_021329046.1:0-470 GCF_001605985.2 Dendrobium catenatum | reverse complement strand
ATAGAAAACTCTAATATTTGTTAACTTTCAAAATTAAATTTAATTTTAAAATTCAACTTTTAACCTCTTAATTAACACATTTCAATAATTACAATAATATCAAAAAATCAATAATTAGTTAAAATTCTAGGAAACAACAACTTGACTAATAAAACCATTTAACCAATATTATAATGTACAACAAACACTTCAAAGATGAAGTGTTTAAGATGGACTACTCTGGACTATAGGGCTAATTATCATATGGTGATCTGGTTCCTCGATCCTGGTGAGATAATGCAATGAATGAATTCAATAGACTAAAAAAACTTTAAAATCAAATGACTCTTAATTATTTAAATAAACTAAAATCTTTAATCAAATTATATTATCCTAGTTCTTAGGATGGATTACTCTGAGCTACCGGGCTAAGTGTCCTAAGGAGGCCTAGTTCTTCGAGCCTGGTGGCACAACAGCATAAATCAGTTGAT
>NW_021329045.1:0-389 GCF_001605985.2 Dendrobium catenatum | reverse complement strand
CATAGTAAAATTTGTATAGAGGAAGTGGAGAGGAGCTTTGATTTTTAACCTTATTTTAAGTTTTCAAGTGCTATGCAGTTCTTCGGTTGTTATGTATTAAATTCTTACAGCTTTTCTTTATAATCTATCATTGGATTCAGTGCTGTTTAAAGTCTCAGGGGAAATTGAATGAAAAAAAAAAACAAAATATGAAGAAAGATTTTGTTTCTACTATCAATTTCTTGAAAGTGCCTCTAAAGCTTTTACTTTGCGAGTGTATACATAAGTCAATGAAATTTATTTCCATCCATTACTCACCATTATAGCTTGTCTCCACTCCAGCAAACAATCTTAATATATGTTGAATTTTAGGTGGAGCAGAGGATGGTAGCTCAAACGAAGACCTGGAG
>NW_021329044.1:0-259 GCF_001605985.2 Dendrobium catenatum | reverse complement strand
TCATAAAAAAGCTAGAGGCGTAAGCGTCGAGGCGTTTTTCAGTAGAATTGCATTGAGGTGGACCTCAAGGCGAGCCTCATATTGCACAATTTTAAACAATGATCAAATTAGACATAAAAAACTTCAGTTGAGCTAGAATACTCAGTTGAGGTGAAGTAGAGGAAGGTAAAGAGGTGGTAGACTCAGCAGAACGAGTCATTTTTAATTGAAAATCTATAAGGTAAAAAAATACAGAAAATTGAAATCAGAAAACTGAGAA
>NW_021329043.1:0-421 GCF_001605985.2 Dendrobium catenatum | reverse complement strand
CTTCCTTCGATTCTGTTAATAACTGTTCAATCTTGACCCACTCCCTTTTGATTCTCCAAAAGATTCTATTCAATTTTTTATATCACTTCTAAAAAATCTAACAAAATTTTGTTCTTATTTTAATCGAAAGTCTTCGTGGGGGATTCTATCTCTCTACGATGTAATTAACTACGAGGGCTTGCGCTTGTAGGAGATTTGGAACCACACACACTTGATTTCAAAATTAATTTTTTTTCTTAAAAATCTCTTTAGATTTCTTTGGGAAAAGTTAAAGAGTGATTGCCGTCATCATATTATAAGAATTACCATTGAAAGGTGTTATTTCCCCTCTGGGGAGATACACCCTTCTTTGGTAAGGCTTCCCCTCTGGGGAGATACACTCTTCTTTGCAGGCCTCACTACCATCTTATAGAATTTTCCC
>NW_021329042.1:0-397 GCF_001605985.2 Dendrobium catenatum | reverse complement strand
ATGCCACGGTCAAGCCATTAGGAATTTAGGGGTTATTTTTTTTTGAAGTAAAATGGATATAAAATTTTTCAAATGAAGGATGTTTGAAAATATTCATGTTTGTTTTGAAGTAAAAGACATGGGTACTAAATTTTTGAAATATTCAAAATTCACCATTCAGTTCAATTTCGATAAATTTAAAAATCGTTAGATTTGTCCAAGTTCCTGATACACTACAATTAGTTTTCTATTGTCGCCCAGCTGTCGATCGCTGCCACACCCCTCTGGCTACTTTAGCCACTATTGCCACCCTCCATTACCACTTGTCACATATCACAGCAACCATCCACCATCACCACCCTATCACAGCAGCCACCACCTGTGCCAATGCCACTGGCCACTGACCACCACCATTTTT
>NW_021329041.1:0-263 GCF_001605985.2 Dendrobium catenatum | reverse complement strand
GAAACCTTCACCCCAGCGGATTTCCACCGTTGGATTAAAGGTTTTCACCCCCTGATCCTCCCTGTGAAATTTCGTCGAAGTTCGCCGGCGCGATCGCTCGGATCACGCTGAAAGAAGGTTCACGGCTTCGGGTAAAGGCGGAGGTTAAAGACGTAATCTCAGCCGTTGATTTCGATCAACGGCTCAGATTAGATCCCGCGGTCCCGGAGCGTGTTTAATCCCAGCTGTTCGATCTGCCATCCGACGGCTGTGGTTAATCCGGC
>NW_021329040.1:0-473 GCF_001605985.2 Dendrobium catenatum | reverse complement strand
CGGTATTACTAGGTATTATTTGATAATAACGAGGAATGCCGCTCTGTGAAGATCAATACCGAGTTATACCGAGCTATACCGAGCAATACCGAGTTGTACCGAGTTTTTTCTAGAAAAAACTCGGTACAACTTTTGTATAACTCGGTATTGCTCGGTATAGCTCGGTATATCTCGGTATTGGGTCTTCACGTGATGGTATTCCTCGTTATTGTTTGGTATTGCTCGGTATTTGCTCGGTATTTCTCATTTTTGGCACGATTTGGCCTCTGGCCGGACGTAGTCGGAGGACGTAATTATTATTTATGTTGATGACATCATCTTTGGATCTTCAAATAAAAATCTTTGTGCTGATTTTTCTAAAACAATGAGTAGTGAATTTGAAATGAGTTTAATGGGAGATTTAAGGTACTTTCTAGGCTTTAGCATTAAGTAAATTGAGGGTACATTTCTTAGTCAGTCAAAGTATGTTAAGG
>NW_021329039.1:0-225 GCF_001605985.2 Dendrobium catenatum | reverse complement strand
AATTACTCCATTGCTCAACATAAGGCTCCCCTTCTTGTTAAATGCTATAAATAAAAATATGGGATCAATTTTAATGAAATATTTAGTCTGATAGTTAAATTGCCTATAGTTCATGTGCTTCTCTTGGTTGCCTCTAATATAAATGGAAAATCACTCAGCTAGATATTTCCATGATAATCTAAAATAGCCCATTTACACGTCTCAACCACAATTTTAAGAATCCCA
>NW_021329038.1:0-412 GCF_001605985.2 Dendrobium catenatum | reverse complement strand
ATATCGCTCAACAAGGCAAAAGGGAAAAGAGACAAAAACATCAGTTGCCCCCATCCAACCAGGTAGGGGGGTGCTACGGGCTAAAATACTGTACACTGTAAGTATTCTAAAACTTAGATAGTTTTAAGGCCCAAAACCTTTAGTGTAATTGTTCAAATTTTCAACCTTAGGGCCCTATAGAAATGTTATTTTTGTTTATTAGGCACTTTAAATTCAAAATTACTTGCAAGTTATTTTTATGCTGCTATTTAGATTTTTTTTTTTAATTTTGTTATTCAGAACACAAAACCTATTTACATGTGCGTGTATGTTCAAAGGATTAGTAACAATATTTTTCATTCTATATAACATTAGTGACATTTAAGGATAAAAAGAAAGGACGAGTCTTAGAGAACTTAGATTGCACCATTTA
>NW_021329037.1:0-303 GCF_001605985.2 Dendrobium catenatum | reverse complement strand
CTTATTGAAAAATTACAAATTTTTGCTTCAACAAATAAAATACTAAATTAAACCTGACTAACATTTAGCACACTGAGAATTAATTTAAATACGTTTAAAGAAGAATACAGAAAAGAGACGTGGCCAAAGACTAATGAACTTGAACTGCATCAACTTGTATTGTTTGTCACATTATGTACTCTAGTGGTTACTCCACACATTTCTCTTCAGCCATACACGGCCAGATAGGTCCTGGTTTTAAGACATTATAATGGATCATGATGGTGTGTGGGCTCCGAAAATTCGGCCCCGGCCTCCCCGCGC
>NW_021329036.1:0-391 GCF_001605985.2 Dendrobium catenatum | reverse complement strand
TTCGCTGCAGATTTTTGCTGTTTGGTAGGGATCCGGATGCCACTTTTTGGTTCCCATGGCATCTAAGCGTGTAGAAGTCTTGGAGACCGAGGTGGGACAATTTAAAGCTGAACTGGAGGAGAAGATGGCGACTTTGAGCGAGAATGTGGAAGGAAAATTCATGGCCTTGGAGGAGTTGATGAAAAAATTATTAGAAGGGCAAGCAAGGGCTGTGCCAGCGGAGGAAAGAGGAGATGGTAGTGGGAGCAAAGGCAAGGGGAAGGTAAATCCGGAAGAGGAAGAGGAGGTGAAACTGCTTGACAGCAACGGAAGGATGCTGCATCGGGAGTCCATCAGGCGGGAAGAGCATGAAAAAAGGAGAGACTTCAGGGAAGAAAGAGAGGATGATTAG
>NW_021329035.1:0-208 GCF_001605985.2 Dendrobium catenatum | reverse complement strand
AAAAAAAAAAAAAAAAAAAGAAAGAAATAAGAACGCATTTGTTTGCTTTCCATCAAGACCCTAGGGTTTGCTTTAATAAACTCTTTTTTATAGTTTGATTGTCAACATGTTTCCATGAGCTTTGTTGAGATGGCTTAATTATCAAATTTCAATGTCAAGAAAAACTATCATGTCAACAACTCAATTTCAAAACTGATCATGAATGCAC
>NW_021329034.1:0-203 GCF_001605985.2 Dendrobium catenatum | reverse complement strand
TGAAGGAAGCATCATTGTAGTATACTGGCTCTTCGTACAGGTTTTTTGACTTGACCAATCGTACAGACAAAAAATTTTCGTACAGACGATCAAAAAGTTAATTCGTTTTAATGTCTGTTGAAAATCGTCCCCTACAATGAAACGACGTCTATTCGTATGGACGAATAAAAAGTTCGTACGGACGAACTTCACAATTAAAACTG
>NW_021329033.1:0-855 GCF_001605985.2 Dendrobium catenatum | reverse complement strand
GACATCGCCTGGTTCAATGTTCAGTTTACCACGCTTGCCATCTACTTTTAGCAGCCACCTCCACCACCTCCATCTGATGATCAAGGTCCCTCATTTTTTTAGTCTTTGTTTTCTATTTTCTATTTTCTGTAGTTTGTCCTGTAGTTTATTTTAGTTTATGTTATGATGTTTCCTTTCTCTTTATGTGTGTCTAGGACCCTCTTTTTGTGATGACAAAAGGGGGAGTAGAATGTGGTTGGAAAAGTTGATGTGCTTGTAACTTTAAAATTTTAATGAACTATTATTTTTACTGAGTTTTTCCTACTTGTGTTTTCCATCATCAAAAAGGGGGAGATTGTTGCAAACTTAGTTTCATGACTTATGTTTTGATGATTGACAAACACTATTGATTCTCTTGGACTGCCTGTTACTTCTAAATTTTCAGGAATCGAAGATCGGACGAACAAATGAATCCAGTTCAAGATTGTGTAGGTTTAGGGTTGAGTCAGTCTGTACTTTATTTTTCTCTTCTTGAGTCTATTTTTAATGTTCAAAGAGACTGATGCTAAGTAACCCTATACCCACACACTTAAGAGACTTAGAATTTTTGTTTTTACCCACATCGGCCAGGACGATATTTACATCGTCCTGGACGATCAGGCTTAAATTAGAAAATCTAAATAAGGATTTTTAATTTAAATCAGCCATCATTAATAGATGGTCCTGGATGATACGTATATCGGCCTGGATGAAAAGCTCAAAACATAAACAAATTGCAGCCATAAATAATTAAGGTATACTGTATTTTTTGGTAATCGGCCAGAACGATCTTGGATCGACTAGGACGATATTCACAATTATGCCTTAATTAATCAG
>NW_021329032.1:0-357 GCF_001605985.2 Dendrobium catenatum | reverse complement strand
CTATACTATACCATATTATATTACTACTATACTATACCATATTATATTACTACTATGCTATACTACACTAGTATACTATATTGTATTGTATTATTCTACTACCACTACTATACTAATATACTATATTATATTATATTATACTATCTCTATTGTGCAGTATAGTATAGTAGTAGTATAATATGGTATAGTATAGTAGTATATGAGTTATAGAGTAGTAGTAGTATATATAATATAGTGTAGTTATATATAATATATTGTAGGTATATAGTATAGAATAGTAGTAATAGTATTATATATAGTAGTAGTAGTATATATAGTATAGTGTAGTTATATATAATATAGAGTAGTAGTAGTATA
>NW_021329031.1:0-363 GCF_001605985.2 Dendrobium catenatum | reverse complement strand
AATGTAATGCATGCAAATAGCAACTATCTTAACACCTTTTTCCAAGAGTTCTTCACAATGCTCCAAGCAACCGGGTAGGACCTCCAAGTATCTTCAAATCTGATGTTCTTGGAAGTATTAATCTTCTCTCCATCCAAATTAAACACAATGGGACTATGATCCGATGCCACCCTAGCCAGATGCTTAAACTTGCCAAATGGCACCAAATGCATAGCAGAGGAATTGAGTAAGCATTTGTCAAGCCTCTCCCAAATCCTAGAAGAACCATCTTTATTGTTGCACCAAGTATAACTCAGTCCAACAAAACCTGCAACATGAAAATCAGCGTTAGTCAAAAACTCCTTCATTTCTCTAGAGCCTCTA
>NW_021329030.1:0-326 GCF_001605985.2 Dendrobium catenatum | reverse complement strand
TAGTTGGCAGGTATCACAAAGGTGGTCTTTTGAAAACATGAGTTTGGGGACACCTCTAACTAGGTCTTTTTGGGTCACTTTTCTAAGGGTTTTCATACTTGCATGATGTAACCTCCGGTGCCACAACCACTTAAGCAAAATGAAGCAGCGCATTCAATGTTATTTAAATCATGCGTGTAGACGTTGTTGATCCTTTTTCCCAACAAAATAGTATTGTTACTTAAACTTACAATGCATGAATTTACAAAGAATTGCACGATGAAGCCTTTGTCACAAAGTTGACTGATTTTGAGCAGGTTGTGTTTTAATCCATCTACAAGTAAAAT
>NW_021329029.1:0-298 GCF_001605985.2 Dendrobium catenatum | reverse complement strand
GTTGGAGTATGGGGAAGGAGAGCATCGAGTTACTTTGTATGGGGACCCCAAATTATGCCGATCTAAGGTGGCTTTGAAGACTATTCTCAAGTCTTTTAGGAGTGAGGGGGAAGGATTTCTGGTGGAGTTATGGCGATTGGAGGGTAGTGAGCCAGTTGAGCAGAGTAATATTCCAGAAGAGGTGGGAGAGTTGTTGGAGCATTTCGCCCCAGTTTTTTCAGCTGCCAGCAGAGCTGCCACCAGAGAGAAGCAAGGAGCACGCCATTGTACTGAAAGGGGGAGCAGATTCAGTTAGTGT
>NW_021329028.1:0-328 GCF_001605985.2 Dendrobium catenatum | reverse complement strand
CTACTTATTCTTTAACTAAATAATGTGCAATTACAAAAAACGAAATATTATCTTGTGAATGTTGGGTACCCAATACAAAAGGATTTTTTAAGCCATTTTCTAATACAAAATATCATATTCAAGATTTTCGAAGAGAAAGTCAATCCATACGTGTAAAAAGAATCATTTAACAAACATCATTATTAACTATGAGGTGTGATTGAAAGATCATTTGGTGTTTGAAAAAAAAAGTGGATAATATTGCATGCTAGGACTATACATCCAATCAATAAGCAAGTTAAAATAGTAGTAGCTACAATGACAATTATATAACTACATACAGCGTCAT
>NW_021329027.1:0-316 GCF_001605985.2 Dendrobium catenatum | reverse complement strand
AGCTTCATTGTTGGTTCGGGGTTCAGTTAGACTGAATAAAAATCTCATTAAATATAGCAGATCATCATGAAAACTAGGCCGACGCCAACTTGGGCTCTAGCAAGATTTGGAGGTCGGGCAGCTTTAATTGATGATGCTCCGTCAAAATACATCTCCCAAAATGGTACTTTCTCATTTTCCTCAACTTGCATGATTTATTCATCTGGCAGATCATCATTAAGTGGAGAGTCTGCCGGGATAGGATGTGCGGCAAGAAAATCCGCCAAGGCTTGTCCTTTTACAGCCTTTTGTGGTAGGTACGTGATATCAAACTGTA
>NW_021329026.1:0-200 GCF_001605985.2 Dendrobium catenatum | reverse complement strand
TTCAATATTCTCAATAAAAATATCATAATTAGCATGATGAAGGTACCATCAAACCTTTACAAGAAGCCCTTTGTAGTGAATAAGGTATATTTAGGCATATGTTTTTTAATTTCAAAAAGTTTGAAGGAACTTTTTATGAATGACACTATCATTGAGTTTGATCATAAATTAGTTATGCAATGGGGATATCATCATTAATG
>NW_021329025.1:0-544 GCF_001605985.2 Dendrobium catenatum | reverse complement strand
ATGGCTTACTATGAGGGAGATGCTCCATCACACAAGTTTAAGCCAAATTAAATAGCCCAAGTGTAATTAAGTGGCAAAATATTGTCATCTCTATCGCTGAAGAAAGGGATACCTAATAAAGACAACAAGAGTGATATAGTTATCAATGAAGACATTATACCTAAAGAGCCCACAAGGAAAGATACTTTAGCCAAAGCAATAAAATATAATGTCTTATCCCATCTAAAGAAGATTATGGCACAGTTCAGTATATACAACACTCGCATGATGTCTAAGTACCTTTAAGAGACTTTCATTCAGAATCTCAAAGACCCTAAAATTTATGAAGCATATTTTGATGAGCATAATATAATAGAGGTTTTATAAGCTCGTAATGAGTCAATCATTACCATCTTCAAAGAAAACTTGCTGCTCAGAAAGATAGATCATAATTGCAATCCATATGTTACTACGGGGAGCAACAACATGATAATAAATTAAATCCTAATCGATTACGGGTCCTCCATTAATCTTATAACTCTGAAAGCTCTTAGATCACTATGCC
>NW_021329024.1:0-524 GCF_001605985.2 Dendrobium catenatum | reverse complement strand
AGGCCGAGGCCGAATTTTCGGAGCCCACAGCGATTACAAACTTAAAGATGTCACCAAAAGATAGAAAATGCTTGCAATATTGCCCAACGAAAGATTAGCCGGAGGGGAAGAAGTCGATGGATGTCCAATAACTCGCCACTATCCAGAGACTTGGTGCTTTTTGATGGCATATGTCAGAGTGAAAAAGATCTGGTCGTCGTAGTCATCGACGGTGTCATCGATTTCCAATTCGAGGTTGAAGAAGGGAGACCGGAGAATATCTACTTGTCCTTGAAGATCATACACGAAGCCATAATCTCTTTAAGGATTGATCATTCATGGAGGCCGGTTTGCGTAACATCTCGCTTGGAGGTTTCTGAAGTAGTGGAGAAGAAAAGAAAGGGGGGAGGGGAGGTTGGAGGACTTCGGCCAAGGCTAGGAGAAGACGCTTCTTTATTTTCCGTTTTGGTTTATAGGGGAGAGGAGGCAATAAATAAAATCTAAATTTTAATTTCAGGTTTTGAATGGAAAGGGAGGGAATAAAT
>NW_021329023.1:0-600 GCF_001605985.2 Dendrobium catenatum | reverse complement strand
TCCTTTCCCTCTTCAGCAACACCAGCCCTGCCCCCACTCCTACCACGTACAATCAAGCTTCCAAATTCAAGTACTGGCAAGACGCGATGACAGAGGAATATCAAGCTCTACTACAGCAACGGACATGGACTCTGGTTCCCAAACCTCTCAATCACCGCGTGTTAGGCTGCAAATGGACCTATAAGACCAAACTCAAACCATCCGGTCAAGTAGACCGTTATAAAGCTCGGTTAGTTGCTCTTGGATATAAACAAGTCTTGGGAGAAAACTACAACGAAACATTTAGTCCGGTTGCTCGTATGACCACCATCCGTATGCTCCTCACGCTCGCCGTCAACAGAACCTGGCCCATCCTTCAGTTCGATGTTTCCAACGCCTTTTTACATGGCGATTTATCGGACGATGTCTACATGACTCAACCACGCGGCTTCGAAGATCAAAATCAACCCGATGCAGTCTGTAAACTTCACAAGTCCTTATATGGGCTTAAGCAAGCAACCCGCCATTGGTTTCAGAAAATTACGGCTTTCTTACAAGCTCGCGGATTCGGGTTTAGCCGCTCTGATCCTTCTCTACTCATCTACAACAATAATCAAACAT
>NW_021329022.1:0-210 GCF_001605985.2 Dendrobium catenatum | reverse complement strand
CAAAGATCCCGAAAGATACGAGGCGTATTTTGCTTAATGAAGTTTGACTGAAGTTCTGCAAGCTCGTAATGAGCCATTCATTACTTTCTCCGTAGAGGATATGATGCTCGGAACTGCAGACCATAACCGTCCTCTGTACATTAGTGCAGAGAGCGATAAGCTGATCATCAGTCAAATCTTGATCGATCCTGGATCCTCCATAAATCTGAT
>NW_021329021.1:0-242 GCF_001605985.2 Dendrobium catenatum | reverse complement strand
TTGACATAATGCATCACTTTATTAGAGACCATGTGACCAAGGGAGACATTGAGTTACACCATTTAGTAACTGAGAATCAACTGGCTGACATTTTTACTAAACCACTGGCCTTCAACCCTTTTAGCACTTTAAGGACTAGATTGGGTGTGATTTACATTAATGAATGAACTTGATTTCTACTATTTTCTAATATGTTATATGCTATTTATTTTTACTTCTGTTGCATTATTTTTATAGTTTTT
>NW_021329020.1:0-275 GCF_001605985.2 Dendrobium catenatum | reverse complement strand
CCTGAATATCTATAGGGATGGAATCCTCCTCAGGACATGCAAATTCCTTTGCAAGTTTTGCTAAGGCATCCGCCGCAAAATTGCTTCCACGGGGAACCCTATACAAAGTTACGGTAGGAATGTGTTCCAACAAGTGAAGTGTGTACTGGTGGTATCTTAGGAGATTAGGATTTGAGACTTTATAAGTTCCGACCACTTGGTTAATCACCAACTAGGAATCTCCAAAGATCTTAATCTATTTAATTTCCATTAGAATTGCAAGTTCCAAACCGGTT
>NW_021329019.1:0-239 GCF_001605985.2 Dendrobium catenatum | reverse complement strand
TATTATATTCATCTTCAAATAAAATTATAAATTTATTTTGAGATGTAATAAAATATGAAAAAATTAATTAAAATTTATATTATATTCATCCTAAAATAAAATTAATGATTTATTTTGATAATATATTTTTATTAAAATATCATGATTTTTTTTGGAGATTTACATACATACCACATAATACTATTCTATTTACATATTTAATACCTGAAACTTTAATAATACATACATACTATTCATAG
>NW_021329018.1:0-216 GCF_001605985.2 Dendrobium catenatum | reverse complement strand
AGGTAATAATACATGAAAAATATATAAAAGAAGTAAACACATCATGTCCTTAGATCTAGGAGAGCCTAAACTAAGTGCTCGTGGTGCGACCTACACATGCGATCTACCATAAACAAAAAAGTAAAGAAGACTAATGAGGGGATTAGTGAATGATTGGAACTCAACCATCCACTAATCCACTCCCCCATGATTTCTATTCATCCATATGACCCATGT
>NW_021329017.1:0-244 GCF_001605985.2 Dendrobium catenatum | reverse complement strand
ATGGAGTTAAAACTGACATTCCTTTTAATCAATAGAGTAAGGAAGAACGAATAGATGCTCAATTGAATGCAAAGGCCTTAAATTGCTTTTTCTATGCCTTAAATTTGGATGATTTTATGTTGGTATCCACGTGCACTTCTGGTAAGGAAATTTGGGATAAACTGCACACCGTATATGAAGGATCTAGTGAAATTAAGCAATCAAAGTAGAATTTCTTAATGCATGATTTTGAATTATTTTCCAT
>NW_021329016.1:0-216 GCF_001605985.2 Dendrobium catenatum | reverse complement strand
AAAATTCATGATTTGCCCTTAGCTTGTTGGAACTCGGGGGGGATTTCGCGCATTGCTAGTAAGGTTGGTATACCTGTTGCTGCTGATAAACTCACTGAGTTAAAGACTAGGCTCACGTACGCCCGGATAATCAGGCGAATTACCCAGAGATTATTCGTGTTTCTTTAGATGGAACGGACGTGAACCTGAAAGTTCAATATGAATGGCGTCCATCTC
>NW_021329015.1:0-251 GCF_001605985.2 Dendrobium catenatum | reverse complement strand
TGACTAAGCTCTTGAACATTTTCCTGATTGCTTCCCACTTAAAAGGATAGTCCTTATTGATAAAGAAATAAAACTTTTCTTTATTTTGTTCTTGAGTTAGATGAGGTCGTGGTCTAGTCTGCTGATCACCCTGAAGCCTGTTATACTGATGATACGGGGGAGGCCGATTAGGATTCTCTGTCTGGATCTACATTGGCTGCTTTCCCTGGTCCACGGCAGACACTGTTCCTGATTTCTTCTCTAAAACCTTA
>NW_021329014.1:0-297 GCF_001605985.2 Dendrobium catenatum | reverse complement strand
CACTTTGAAACTTAGAAATGAAAGACTAGTCCCACAGATCATGTTCTGACCTTTGATTCCATAACTTCCCTCCTAGACATTAACAATGCCCTCCAATGTCTTCTCTTCTTTACCACACTTAAAAACTTGATGCTAAGGTGGTTCATCAGCCTACCCACTAAGGCGATCTCCTCCTTCAATGAATTCAAGAGAATATTCATTAAACAATTTACTCATGATCAAAGTCCCCCCAAAAAATCATAAGTTTCGTTAAAGATGAGATAGGAATTTGGTTAGTTAGTAAAAATCTTTATATTA
>NW_021329013.1:0-465 GCF_001605985.2 Dendrobium catenatum | reverse complement strand
TATGTTTTGACGGTCCAAGCATGATTATGAAAATTTTATGATCATTTTAGATCTTGATTATGTTATTTCATCCTATGATTGATCAAGCAACTTTCATGTTATATATCATGGCATTATATTATAAGTTTATATGTTATATAAAATAAAATGAAATGAGATGATATGATTATGAAATGATTATTAAATTGAATGCTTGTATGTGCATGCTGAAATGATGGAGCTCACCCCCTGATGGTACTAGCTGGGGACGCTGTACTCGTGCACGTTAAAACGATAAAAGATATGGAAAAGGAAAATGGTAAAGGAGTACCTTTATGGTACTAGACGGTGACTTTTTGACGATTGTAATATATCCGAAATGAGAAAGCTAAGAATATTAAAATGAATATGAAAATAAAAATGAAAGATATGAATTATGATATAATATGTTATGATATGTTAATGACATGTTATTAAGAAATGAAT
>NW_021329012.1:0-312 GCF_001605985.2 Dendrobium catenatum | reverse complement strand
CTCTCAAGAGAAATGAGGGATCTATTTATAGATTTTTTGGAGTGGCACGGACCGTAAATAGATGAGAGATCAATGGTAAATGGGGAGCGGTCGGATGGATGGCAGATGTTGAATCCCTTTATCCTAAACCATTCGTTAGACATTTGAAGGTCTTAAAAATGTCAGAATTCAGGGATCTTGGGCTTGCTGGATTCCTCTCATCGAGCCTCTCAATTTGACTATAAGAACGTCATTTTTGAAAACTGTTTGGCAACTCAAATTGTGGTTTGAACCTTCCAACAGTGCTTCAGCTACTTGATTTGGACTCATTTG
>NW_021329011.1:0-523 GCF_001605985.2 Dendrobium catenatum | reverse complement strand
GACCAGGAGATGAGGTTGGGTCCGAGGAATGTGCAGAACCCGGAGATGGACTTCCGGTCGGTGGTGTCCGCTGCCCAGTCTGCGTCGGTGTAGGTGCAGAGAGTTTGGTCGCCGGTGATGATGGGTAGACCGAACGATTTGGTGCCTTTCACATAGCGGAGCAAGCGCTTGAGCTGCTGAAAGTCATGCATGGTAGGGTGCTGCATGTGTTGGCAGACTAAGTTGGTGGCGAAGGCAATGTCGGGGCGAGTGATGGACAAATATTGTAGAGATCCGGCGAGACGGCGATAAAGTGTTGGATCAGGAAATGGCGTGGTATCGTTCTCTGTCCGTTTGGTAGGCAGAGCAACTGGAGTGGAGGCCGGTTTGCAATCTTCAAAACCTGCATCATGAAGAATTTTTGTTGCATAGTGATTTTGAGAGAGGAAGTAACCAGTAGAGGTTCGAGTCACCTGGATGCCAAGGAAAAGTGAGATGTTTCCAAGTTGTTTTAGAGCAAATTGATTGCGGAGTTGCTGAAGTA
>NW_021329010.1:0-251 GCF_001605985.2 Dendrobium catenatum | reverse complement strand
TAACCAACATCAAATTGATTTCAATCAAGATCCTTAAATAGTTTTTTTATTCCAAAATTAGCCAGGTTTTATTGTGTTTTTATTATAATATTTTTTTGGTAATTTTGTCATTGTTGTCAATTTTTAAGAAATTGATATCTATTGGTACTTGGTAGAAATAGAAATTTGGGGACTCATGTGTTTATTTTGCAAATCTATTTTTACTAATAAAATGATATATGATTTGAATATTTTTTTATAATTTTTGATGT
>NW_021329009.1:0-262 GCF_001605985.2 Dendrobium catenatum | reverse complement strand
TTGGAATCATCAAAACTATACAAGTTGCAAAAATATCTCCTAACAATTTTTGGAATCATGCAAATAGCAACTATCTTAACAATGTATAATTTTTTTGATTTAAAATAGATTTATTATAATTTTTTGAAGTTATTAATGCCTAATTAATGAATTAAATTAGGGTTTATTAATTAAGGGGTTTAAAGAGTCCTAAAAATTGATAAAAAATTTTAAAAGATTTAAGATGTCACTAAGTTCAAATGTTTAAAGTTTCATGTTAATC
>NW_021329008.1:0-310 GCF_001605985.2 Dendrobium catenatum | reverse complement strand
GACTGAGTTTTGATCAAGTGTTGATTGAGGTTTATTCTAAACTCTTAATCCATATTGTTATGGATAAGAATGCTGGTAATCCTCACAACTTTTACACGATTTGAAAAATCAAAGTGTCTCTATCCAAGCTTAATTACCATATTTTACATATTTATCGTGAAGGGAACGCTTGTGCGGAATGGTTGGCTAAATTTGGATGTCAACTTAATATTTATCAAGTGCTTAATGTTTGTAATCTGCCCTCCCCTCTTAAAGGGCTTGTTACTCTGGATAAAACCAGACTTCCTTACCTTCGTCTTGCTTGAGTATC
>NW_021329007.1:0-381 GCF_001605985.2 Dendrobium catenatum | reverse complement strand
TGTACTAAAACTCCGTTTTAGAAAGCAATAAAAAAGCTGTCTCAAACGAAGCCTAAGTCTCATCTACAAAGTACTTTTGGGCTTGAAGCTTCTCACAATTATTGGAATTTTTGTGAAGAACTTTGGTTGAAATTCTGAGCATTAGTGGAAATTTTGTTGAACGCTTATGATTTTGTGGAAAGAATATTATTAAAATAGTTGTTTTTTGGCTTAATATAAAGCAAATGCTTGGATGGTAAGATTTGCTTTGTTTTTGCAAATTAAAATCAGTTGGTAACTGATATGTTCCTCTTAGTAAGTGCTCTAATATGAGGACTTTGTATAATGAAATATTTTACATTATAAATGTGAGGAGATTTTTTTTTTTTTTTTGAAATAAAA
>NW_021329006.1:0-299 GCF_001605985.2 Dendrobium catenatum | reverse complement strand
TGTATTGGAGCTTACTAAGTCTTGTTGTCCTTCCTATTAGAGGAAAGAACCCTTAGTTTGATATGAAATGAAGTGTAAGTATGTTAGTTAACATTGCTACTACTTTAATGATAAATAACATATTCTAACACCAATGATATTATTCTAATATTTTGCAGTCTTATTTAACATTAAAATTGATGTTTGATGGACCTTACGGATTCCCCTAGAAGCTTCTAGAAAATACTGAAAACTAATTTTAGTGGCATGATTTAATACTTATGAATCTCAAATTTAATTACATGATTAAATCCCAACTA
>NW_021329005.1:0-323 GCF_001605985.2 Dendrobium catenatum | reverse complement strand
GCTTAAATAGAAGAGCTAAAAATGAGCTCATTAATGCCTGTTGTCCACTTTATCGTCAAGGATGATAGACATATCATCCTGGCGGATTAGTTCAAATATGAGGAAAATTGTCCTGAATATCGCCCTGAAATGAAGCTGCCCGATATCTAGTCGACCCGGACGATCTTGCGATTGGCCCAGACGATCTTGCGATTGGCCCAGACAAAATCACCATTAATTGCTTTCCTTAATTGCCAGAGAAATTTTGGAAAAATTGTCCTGGATGGTCCTGGACGATATTTTATAGTCCAGGCCGATGTCCAAAAATAAGTAATTCCTAAATA
>NW_021329004.1:0-361 GCF_001605985.2 Dendrobium catenatum | reverse complement strand
TTGCACAACCCCTTAGGCATGCTATGATTAGGATTTTTCTTTTTGTGCTCATGTGATTGATGTTGTGGATTGATTGCCCTTGGATTGTCTGCGTGTGGGCACTTGCCCTTAAGTGGTTAGTATAGAGAAATAAATGCTTTTCTGTGCAGGTGGCCATATCTAAATGGGGGGCGCTCATAAATAATAAAATGCTTGCATGACAGGTACTGCTTAAAGCCCCCAAAGATGTGGCCAATAGGGTAGAAGTAGATTGTTTGGCACTCTAAGTGCTAAACAAAATTCTGGATGTAATGCTTTATCATATAAACTGCTTCTAATCCACTGCAGGTTTGAGTCTTTTTCTTTTCAAATATGTATTTGA
>NW_021329003.1:0-242 GCF_001605985.2 Dendrobium catenatum | reverse complement strand
CTCTTTGTACTTCGTTCCTTCCTCATTAGCTGGTGTTAGTTTCACCGAGAGCTTGAAGTATTATCAAAATGATGTTAAAATTGGTTTAGCATTATTCACCCCAAACCTACCTAAACATATTGACCAAATAATCCTTTGGAGAAAGGAACAAAAATTTCTTATTCATGCTCTCAAATTATCATGAATTCATCATATCTATGACATAACTTCATTATCTAGAGGACTAATTAACCATTTTTTCA
>NW_021329002.1:0-731 GCF_001605985.2 Dendrobium catenatum | reverse complement strand
ACACATACCCCAAAATTGGAATTTTTCGGAGCCCACAAGACAATTGAACTCTGAAATTTTAGATCTTCACACTCAACTTTCAGATGTCAAAATTCAAATTTCAACCATCCACGGGGTGATGGATGAGAATTTTTTTATTCTAGAGGAGATTGTGAAGAAGTTGCTCGAGGGCCAACCCAAATCAACATCGTCAAAGGCGAGGGAAGCTTCTGGCAACCAAGGAAATGTGGAACACCCTAATCTAATAAGGCGAAGGGAAGATTAGGTGGAGATCAATGTTTAAAATTGCATAATTAGGTATTGAGACGTTCTTTGTTCGTGAGGCGAGTCGTATGCCTCAAGGCTTTTTGAGGCGTGAGCCTCAAAATAAAAAATTGTGTTGAGTGCAAATAAATGTTAAAAAATAAATTTTTATATAATACCTAAATAATATGTTAAAATATGACATATAATCTTTTTATTGAACTATGAGTTAACACATTGACATATTAAAAAAATTGCATAAGATGTAAAGTGGTTAGTAGTGATAAATTGCATGAAATATAATTGAAATATAAATATTTGATGAGCAAAAAATTATTAAATATAGAAACTGCATAAAAGTATCATATAATATTAAATTCAACTTCTAATTCTTTCTTTCTCAGTTCCCTACTCATCTACATTTAATTTAAGAGGATGTTGCTATGACTTTGGGGTGGACGAAGTGTGATTGGTTCATATATATATAT
>NW_021329001.1:0-570 GCF_001605985.2 Dendrobium catenatum | reverse complement strand
TTTCATAACCAAATAGAAGGGATAGACTTTGAGGAGACTTTTTTCCCCTGTAGCTAGATTGGAAGCCATTAGAGTTCTATTAGCCTTTGCATGTTATAAAGGATTTAAGCTTTTTCAAATGGATATTAAGAGTGTCTTTTTAAATGGAGAAATAAAAGAGGATGTGTTTGTAGAACAACTCCCAGGTTTTGAGAGCTCCCAATGTCCAAATCATGTTTTTAAATTAAAAAAAGGCTTTGTACAGGTTAAAGAAGACACCAAGAGCTTGGTATGAAAGGCTTAGCACATTTTTACTAGAAAGAGAGTTTGTTAAGGGGAGCGTAGACACCACCCTTTTTCTTATGAAAGTTGGATATGATTTGCTCATTGTTCAGATTTATGTGGATGACATACTTTTTGGATCTTCTAATAAAAAACTTTATGATGAGTTCTCTAATATAATGAGTAAAGAGTTTGAGATGAGTTTGATGGGAGAGTTATCATACTTTTTGGGTTTTAGCATAAAACAATTGGGTGATGGAACCTTTTTAAATCAAACAAAATACATAAAAAATATTTTGAAGAAGTATG
>NW_021329000.1:0-1074 GCF_001605985.2 Dendrobium catenatum | reverse complement strand
AGCGGCTACCTTTTGGGCGTCCATATGAACACCCCTGCACGAAATAATGAAGCCCAAAAAATGTACTGACCCTGTGGCAAACTCGCATTTAGGCAGATTAAGATATAATTTGTGAGTTTTCAATATTTCAAAAATAGAGGTGAGATGTTGTAAGTGGTCTTGGAGATTAGAGCTGAACACGAGGATGTCGTCGAAATAAACGACACAATACTTCCCCAAAGCCGGTCGTAAAATCTCGTTCATCAACCTCATAAATGTAGCCGGAGCATTGCACAATCCAAATGGCATGACGCGCCATTCAAATAATCCATCGCGCGTCTTGAAAGCTGTCTTCCATTCGTCCCCCGGTCGGATGCGAATTTGATGGTAGCCACTCCTGAGGTCGAGCTTGGAGAAAATTTCAGCTCCCACTAGCTTGTCTAGCATATCTTCCAGCCGAGGCACAGGAAACCGATACTTAGTTGTAATTTTATTGATAGCCCGGCTATCAATACATAGTCGCCAAGTCTTGTCTTTCTTTGGCACTAGTAGAGCTGGAACTGCGCACGGACTGAAACTTGGTTGTATCAACTTCTTTGTCAGCAATTCATCGACAATGTCTCTTAATGCCATATGCTCTTGTGGACTCATCTTGTAGTGGGGCAGATTAGGAAGTATAGCGCCTGGATGAAAATCAATTTGATGTTGAATTTCTCGGAGAGGCGGTAGTTCACTCGGCAGCTCAGGTGGCCAAATTTCAGTAAATTGTTGGAGTATCGGTTGGACAGTGGACGGAACATTGGGTGAAACTCGACCGGTTTCAGCAACTTCAGCTATAAGTGCAAACATCATTGAATTCTCCTGCCATGAGTGTAGGAGACTAGTCCCGGATACAACGAACATGGTGGCTTGTTCATTGTTGTCTGAAGATGACATAGTTTGAGGCATTAATATAATCTTGCGACCCTTCCAGTCAAAAGAGTAAGTATTACTCCGTCCGTCGTGAATTGCTCCCACATCAAATTGCCAGGGTCGCCCCAGGATAATGTGGCAAATGTCCATCTCAAGGACGTCACACAGCACTTCACATACGTA
>NW_021328999.1:0-316 GCF_001605985.2 Dendrobium catenatum | reverse complement strand
GGGGGGGGTGCACCAAAGCTTATGAGGAGGCAACCCAATGGGCTGGTTAGTACTCCATTGCTCCAATATTGGCCATTTAAATGGTTTCGATAGCAGTGACAACACTGCTGCAGCAATAACTAACGGGGATCTGCACATCCGGTGATGCTTCATGTCATTCCGGGCTCTCCACACCTGATAAACTGTGTAGCAGAAAATTCTTCCCATTCCAGAATTCCTCTTTCTACAATAAAATAATTCAATCAATAGCTCCTGAAGAGAGTTCACAAATGGCATTCGAAAACCCCATCTCCGAAGGATTTCCAATACCTGCTTC
>NW_021328998.1:0-473 GCF_001605985.2 Dendrobium catenatum | reverse complement strand
GAACCACCTCCATTAGTCTTGAAGCGTCATTTGAAACCTGTTGAACCCATTTCCAGACCCTGAACCCAGTCGGTTGACCAAGTCAACCAATTTTGGCTTAAGGGCCCATTAAGCCCTTTTGACTCAAATAACCAATTCAATCCCTGAAACCATCTCTACCAGACTTCAAATATCATTTTAGACCTGCTCAGCCTCGACCCACCCCTTGAGTTAACCTAGTTGACCCAGTTAACCTAAGTTGACTCAAAATTCCCTTAAGGCTTTAATGGGTTATTTTAACTCATTCAACCCATTGAATCCATATCATAGCTCCAAAATCAACTCCTAATGTAGTCTAACCATGCTTTGGGATGTGGGCCTACCAAACCCATATAGAGTTGACCAAGTCAACTCTAAAGTTGGGTCAAACCTATTCCAAGCTCCAAATCTACTCAAACTTCAAACCCTTCCCTTGGCTTTGTTTATGATCCAAC
>NW_021328997.1:0-988 GCF_001605985.2 Dendrobium catenatum | reverse complement strand
GAGTACTAACATTTCAGGAAGATCAAAAGCTACTCATGACGATAGGAAGACTCAAGAATGGGTAGATAAGGAGTATGAGTCTGCAATGTATTTTGTTGATTTTCTTTTATTTTTATTTTCTTGAGTCTGGCCACAAAATGCATAAAAGTCTGGGCAACCATGCACACACACAGGGGGAGAGTGTTTTTAAATGAAAAACTTAGAGTTTTCTTTCTCTGTAGATCATCTTGTACGATGTTATTTCGTACCGTACGATTAGAGCTTTGTAGGACGATTATATGAATAGATCGTACCGTACGAATGTATTCGTACTGTACGATATGTTCAAAGCCAAAACCCTAACAGCCATTTTAACTTAAGTAAGTTATTTTCCGTCGCTCGTACTGTACGAACAAATTCATACTATACGATTTGCTTTAAATACTTACTTAATTTAACCCGTGATTAGTGCAAAAAATCCGGGCTTAATTATAATTTGAACATCGTACCGTATGAACCCGTTCGTACAATTTGATGAACAGAGATGAATTATAATCGTCCCGAAGATCATCCCGGATGATCTCTTCGATTTTGTCTCATCCTATTGTATGATGGAAATAGTACCATACAATGAACAGAGATGATGTTTGATCGTCTCGACTATCGTCCTGTACGAACAGAAGTGTTATGTATCGTACCGTACGATTTGTAATCATACTGGACGAAGGTTTTTGAACTGTTTGTATCACTTCGTACCAGGATGAACTCTGTTTATACATATCATACTGTACAATTAGAAACCGTACTGTATGATATTAACAGCTACTTTTGAAATCTCAAGGATTTTGGAGCCCGTTTTGAGGTGAAAAACTTGTCATATTTTGATGGTGTGAATTAGAGAGGAGAACGTGATTAGAGAGGGATTCCACGGGAGAGAGCTATTGAGAAGTTCTTTAGGGTATGATAGAGGAACGAGAAGGTGAGCGTTGTGAGGGAGAAGAGGTGTGAG
>NW_021328996.1:0-1373 GCF_001605985.2 Dendrobium catenatum | reverse complement strand
CACCCGAGCTCGTAACAGTCCCTGCCAAGAAGCTAGCCCATGAAAACCAAGACCCCCTGGTCCCTAGGCTGGTACAACTCCTTCCATCCAACATAGAGCATTCCCCTGCTATTGGAGTCCTTTTGCCAAAGAAAACATCTTCCCAATTTCTCAATAGAATGAAGAACTGCACTTGGGACAACAGTATGAGTCATCAGGTATTTGGGAATAGTAAGCAATGAGGTTCGGATCAAAATAGCTCTACCAGCAAGAGAAGAGAGGAGATGAATGTCTGCATGTTGGATTACAGTCGAGAAAAAATTACAGAGCGAAGAATAAGAAAGGAGGGCAACATGCCTTACTCTCAAAGAGAAAGAGCTACTATTATCTCTGGAGAGATATTCAAAAATTCTTGAGGAATACAATATATTTCTATCTCTATTAGTCCCACTGAAATAGAGTCCTCAAAGCTCTTTGAGTTACAAATAGATAATGTGCACGCCTAGTATTAAATTTTTCTGTAAGTATTATAAATCTAACATAGATGTTTGAGAATTCAATCTCCAACTCATTTTACCACTCTTCTGGCTGCAGCTTCAATATTGCCTTATGCTTGAACATTATAGAATAAATTACTCAATAACGCTTGCAGATTGGTCACTTCCTACATGATGTCCATTTATAGTCAGACTCCATGGCTCCCAATAATCTTGAATGCCTATCATTTCACAACACTGAGTACTATCCAATGACAATTTCTAAACAGCAGGCAAATACTACGAAAGCTTCCATTATTTTCTCGTAAAGCAATGCAATACAATGCCAATTCCTCCTGCATTTGATTTAAGAAGCGCTCCATCAACATTCACCTTCAACCAACCTGTAGGAGGAGGACACCAAGAATTGGGAGAAAACAATCCAAAGGATTGAAAAGTATCCTGTTGCTTCAAGTGGCCAGAAAGAGGGAACCTTGATTAAAAACTTCCAAAATACTTGTTGCAATGAATACCGGCATACATTTGTCCTTCTCATGCTTAATAGCATTTCTGTTCACCCAGCTGTGATATACAGCAGGCATACTACATTATTCTTTTAGTTTATCATTTAAAGCCCTCTATGCCCTGCTAGATTCATTGAAGCATGCATCTAGGGGTGGAAAATCCCCAACCATCCAGCACATTCAAAATATTCAAGAGTTGCTTTCAACTAGTGGTAATATGATCCATATTCTCTATTTCACCACACCCAATAGGACAATCTAACCTTATCTCAAATCCACGAGCTTGCAGCCAGCAATGTGTTGGTATCACATTCTTATAAACTCTCCACCAGAATATGCATTCTCTCGGCCTCATCCCCATTTTGAGGATTGCACAGCTCGGGTCATTCTCCAT
>NW_021328995.1:0-349 GCF_001605985.2 Dendrobium catenatum | reverse complement strand
GGAAATACGAATTTATTTTAGATTTCTTGTTTATATATCTAGTTTATCTTAGACTTCATGTTGATTATTTAGTGCTTGTATGACTTTTTTTAGTCCCACTTTAACTTTAAATTATTTTAATTTGATGTTAGTATGCTACTTCTTATTTCATATGGTTTATTAATTTAATTACTTAATTTTGAGACATATGTCTAAAAATACCTTAAGGCTTAGACTTTGCTTCAAGAAAGGAAAAAAAAAAACACTTCATTATCCAATCACATAATTTCAAACCATGGTTTCTAGATAGGTGAATTGCATCAGGATCGTTTTCTTCATGCATTTCCTCCTATATTTTTTTGGCTTCAAA
>NW_021328994.1:0-358 GCF_001605985.2 Dendrobium catenatum | reverse complement strand
TTTAATTTTTGTTTTGAATTTTGTGATTTTTGAGTGTGTTGAACGAGTTTATTTTAGAGTCTGTGATTTTGTATTTATTTTCTGTGTTTTGAATGTTTAGTTTGTTTTAGTTTGATAAAAATTCAAAATATCCAAAATGTGTGGAAATCGCCTGGGATGAAATTTTTCGTACTGGACGATGTGTGTAAGATTCAGTTTGCGTGATATGAAACGTTTAGAGAACAGTTTTAATGTAGTACGATCTTATAATCGTTCAGGACAAAATTTTTTTTCTCTCAAACGTCGGGAAGATTGAATGCAGTGGTTGAGTGGATAAGGCAGTTTTAAATGTGAAGTTCGTCCGCATGAACTTTTTGTT
>NW_021328993.1:0-373 GCF_001605985.2 Dendrobium catenatum | reverse complement strand
TACGTCAATACATAGAAAAATTTTCTTTATATAGTTCATTTAATTGCTCGTAGGAGGAAATTACTGAAGAAATTGTCCCGTATGAAATGAATTCGTATAGTATGATTAATTTAAAAAATTATAATTTTTAAACACTCTCCTAATGTGTGTGTGCACAGTTACTCAATTGCAATCACACTCTCTTAGACTCAAGAAAATAAAAAATACATACTCCATTTATAATGAACCATAATCTAATCTGATTTGAAGTCATCAACAATCTAGAGCATGATTTTTCTAAATATTAATACACATAAATTAAAAAAAGTAATATATCCAGAATATGTTAGGAGAAATTGTAATTAAAATAATAATATTTAGAATCATAAAAAAT
>NW_021328992.1:0-324 GCF_001605985.2 Dendrobium catenatum | reverse complement strand
ACACAAAGCAAATCTAAAGCATCACATTCCTCCTTCAAAAACAACGAGAAAAGAGGAATATCTACATCACTAAGGTCTTTCCAAATAAAACTTTTAAACAAAGCAAAATTAGCACAAAAGTTGGCTAATTTATTATATCTTCTACTAGAAAAATTAAAAGAAAATTGATGAAAATCTTGAATGAAGGACAAGTCTTCTTCAATCCTTTCTTTATTCTTCAATTTCTTCAAAGAATGTTGAAGTAATTTGATGATATTAACATTATCTCTTTCTATGATGACTCCCTGTGTTTCCAACATCCATTCCTGAATAACATTTTTTAAA
>NW_021328991.1:0-283 GCF_001605985.2 Dendrobium catenatum | reverse complement strand
GATTTTTTCTGAATTGAGCATATCGTCCTAGCCGATACAGGTATCATCTAGGATGATCTGTTTATGACGGCTTCCTTAATGTGGATGCCCTAATTAGGGTTTTTGATTTTGGACATATCATCCAGGACGATATAAATATTGTCCCGGCCGATATTACCAAAAACAGAAATCTTTTAGGGAAAATAAGAAATCTTCCAAATTACAAACCAACTGGAACCACACCAAATACAACAGACTCAAGAAAGAAAAAAGATAACAAACTGACTCAGACCTAGTCTACCCA
>NW_021328990.1:0-269 GCF_001605985.2 Dendrobium catenatum | reverse complement strand
GATAGGATATATTTTTTGGGATAATTTGCTAATATATTTAATCATAAATTAGATTTATTTTAATTTGGTTGTCCTTAAATCTTAATTTATTCATAGACAACACTCATCCTTACTCATATGATTAGCTAAGAATAGTAGAGAGAGAGAGAAGACTTGTGTGTTTTATGGCAAATAGGGATGTTGAGATAAATAAGTTGTTGTGAGAGAAGCAAGTTGCAGGAGAGCTTTTGTCTGTCATGAAATCTTTTGTAAACGTATGTAGCTTCTGG
>NW_021328989.1:0-203 GCF_001605985.2 Dendrobium catenatum | reverse complement strand
GGTTTTCGTGTCGTGTCAAATATTGACACCCCTACTTCCGACGATCCACTACATCAGTTGCTATCAGAGCCTGGAGCTTGCGAAGATCGATGGACTGCAGAGGACGATCGAAGCCGCATAATAAGATTGGCGGTCGACGACGATCGACTCCAAGGAAGGTGGGCTATCGACGATGCTCGAAGCCGGATCGCCTTCTATCAAGC
>NW_021328988.1:0-380 GCF_001605985.2 Dendrobium catenatum | reverse complement strand
AAGTAATGGAATCAAAACAAAAACTACTGTGCAAAGTTAGAGTCACACACAAATCAACAACTTTATTGCAGTTCCTAGAGGTGTGATGGAAGATAACCTTATTGAAATCATGGTGGAAGGAAATCTTTTTAGAAATCTGGTTCTTAGCCTTGGATTTCTCAACAGAGTCATGGAGAAATTGGATAGAATTATAGTTATCTCCCTCAATTATTAATCCTTTACAATCAAACATCCATTCTTGGATGAAGTATTTCAAAGAAGAAATAGCTTCTAACTCAAGTTGGTTGATATCCCAATGGTGTTTTTGCTTTCCCAAAGCAAGATGTAAACTGTCCTTAGAGTTTCAGGCCACACCCCCAATGCTGGATAGTACTCAAGTT
>NW_021328987.1:0-449 GCF_001605985.2 Dendrobium catenatum | reverse complement strand
TCCATGAAATATAATTGAAATATAAATATTTCATGAGCAAAAAATATTAAATAAATAAACTATATAAAAATATCATGTAACATTAAGTTCAATAACATTTAATTTCTAAAAAATATTGAAAAGTTAATAACAACTAGAAAATCATCTATATTATTATCTTTATTTGAGCCATCAATATCACAAATTGATCTCGCTCCTGTCTCATTCTGTTGAGTCAAATGCCTCCAAATATGCTTCTTTTTTATTTATTTTAGGCATCTTCCACTTACATAAATGTTTTTTCAATAACATAGAGATGAGATTAATACTCCAGAATTTTTAGAGGTGGTGGTAGTGTGCGTCTTTCAAGTGATTCTTGACGGCTACTATGACGGTGGTGGCTATGGCGAAGGCGACGGGCTCGAGGTTGAGGCATTTGAGAGGAAGTTGCTATGACTTAGGGTGCACAA
>NW_021328986.1:0-280 GCF_001605985.2 Dendrobium catenatum | reverse complement strand
GTCAATTGTAATCTTTGATGTGACTAATGCTAAGTAATTGTACACACACACACACTTGAGAGATTTAAAATTTCTATTTTTACTCAAATCGGCCAGGATGATATTTTACATCGTCCTGGACGATCGGGCTTAAAACAGAAAGTCTAATAAGGGATTCTTAATTAAGGCAGCCGTCATTAGCCAATCGGCCTGGACGATACATGTATCGGCCAGGATGATAAGCTCAAAATTGAAAAAAATTGTTGCCATAAACAATTAAGGTATTCTATATTTTTGGTAA
>NW_021328985.1:0-232 GCF_001605985.2 Dendrobium catenatum | reverse complement strand
CGCCATCGGAATTCCACCAGTCTGCCGAACACCGCAGGACTTCGGCTAGTCCGCCAACTACAGTCCTCCCAACCACTGTCATCCAATTACCGTCCTTCCGATCTCTGTCGTTTGCAGACTATGGTCATTCGGACCCCTGTCGTCTGCCGACTACATTCTTCGCCGACTATGGTCCTCCCGACCTTCATCGCCCGTCGACTACAGTCCTCCCGACCTTCGTCGCCCGCCGACT
>NW_021328984.1:0-205 GCF_001605985.2 Dendrobium catenatum | reverse complement strand
CTCTGATTCCTAAAGGGACCCATTCTTGCTCCATTTCAGATTTCAGACCTATTTCACTTTGCAACGTGTTTTACAAAATTGTGGCCAAAATTCTGGCTAAGAGATTGAAGCCGATTCTTCCTTTTATCATTAATGAAAGTCAATCTGGGTTTATCTCTAAAAGGTGCGCCACGGACAATGTTATTCTTGCTTCTGAAGTATTAAG
>NW_021328983.1:0-336 GCF_001605985.2 Dendrobium catenatum | reverse complement strand
TTTGGATTGGGTTTTGGATTTGATTGATTAAATGTCTAGATTGATTTATGATCTAGGTAGATCTTAAAGTCTGACTTCTAGAAAGGTCTTAAGGTCTAAAGTCTAGAAGGATCCTAGGATAGATCCTAAGGTCAGGATTTTAGGAGCATCATAGAGTTTGAATTGATTTGGATATTGTTGACTGTATAAAAAAAAATTAGGATAAAAAAAAAAAATCAAAGCAACCGACATACCTCCACACCGACCCCATCTCGCCAAAACGACGTATCTCTTCGCAAAATGGTCAGTTACTTCACGATAAAAGGGAGGAATAAAAAAAAAAAAAACTTACGCTCG
>NW_021328982.1:0-269 GCF_001605985.2 Dendrobium catenatum | reverse complement strand
CCTCCAAGCACATTACCTCAAAGAGGTGGGAGGATGTCTTTAAGGGTACGAGGTCGAGGCCGTGCTTCATTAGACAGAAGAGCAGCACCTGTGTATATTGATTTGGAATCAGACTCTGACGATGAATTAGAAAATCAGGATGCTGCCCTCTCTCTCAATTACCAAAACATAAATACTCCTCCAAAATTTGATCTCACCTTAGACCAGGACAGTGACCCTGAGGTAGATATTTCAAAAGTTAAAAGTGACGAGCCTGAATTAACAATGTA
>NW_021328981.1:0-212 GCF_001605985.2 Dendrobium catenatum | reverse complement strand
CACACTAAAAGTCCTTCTAGAGTTTGGGTCTAAGGAATGAGTGTCCAACATGTGACTTTTGGGCAACTTGTTGAGTGAAATTCTCCTTAGCTTTTTTTTTAGCTAAGAAGAAGAAGTAGGAATCTGATATTTAGCTTTTGAGCTAAATGTCGGAGATTTCTCTTTTAGCTTTTGAAGCCAAAGAGAAGAGAAATCTCCTACAACTTTGGAGT
>NW_021328980.1:0-346 GCF_001605985.2 Dendrobium catenatum | reverse complement strand
ACAGCAGATTTTGACTGTTTGGAGGGAGATTCTTGCTATCCGGAAGTGCTTCCTTGCGGATCCGGAGGCATCTCGTTGGTTCCCATGGCATCTAAACGGGTAGAAGTCTTGGAGACCGAGATGGGTCAACTTAAGGCGGATCTGGAAGAGAAGATGGCCACATTTAGTGAAAATGTGGAAAGGAAATTCATAGCTTTGGAGGAAATGATGAAGAAGTTGTTGGAGGGGCAAGCTCGGGCGGTGCCAGCGGAGGAAAGAGGAGAAGGTAGTGGGAGCAGGGTTAAGGAGAAGGTGAATCCAGAAGAGGAAGAGGTGGAATTGCTTAACAGCAACGGGAGGATGCCAC
>NW_021328979.1:0-240 GCF_001605985.2 Dendrobium catenatum | reverse complement strand
TTTACGTTTCCTCATTTTAATTTCAGTTTTAAAAAACTCTGTGGTTGAAAAATGTTTTTTACAAAACTTAAAAAGAAAAATTTTCATTTTGGTTCAACTTAAATTCAAAGAGGGATTTAAATTTTTATACTATCAATTCACCCCCCTCTTGGTAGCCTTGGGACATTAACTTAGGCTTAACAACCTAATTACGAGACTCAACAAGAGAGAGAGCTCCTATTCTCTAATATTTGGAGGATA
>NW_021328978.1:0-982 GCF_001605985.2 Dendrobium catenatum | reverse complement strand
AATCCTTAGTCGATCAAATTGCCTCAGCCGGTTCCAAGCTGGACGTTGAAGACATAGTTCTTCATATCTTGAATGGGCTTCCACCTTCCTATCAATCATTCAAGACTTCCATTCGCACAATGCTGTCCCCCATTAGTCTGGATAACCTATACGCATTACTACTTAGCGAGGAAATCAACATCGCTTCTGACTCCGCTCGCATTAATCTCACCGATCAGAACGCAGCTCTATTTTCCAATAGAGGCCGCGGTCGCAGAACTAGAGGACGAGGATCTCAAGGACAACATCTTCCAAACCGAAATTCTCAGAACAAATCGGTTATTTGTCAAATTTGTCTCAAGAAAGGTCACACGGCTCAAACTTGCTGGCATAGACTAAACGAACAATATGTTCCGCAGATCAACAACCAATCCAATGCGGCTCTGATGGCCGGAAACTCAAGACCCTCCAATGAATGGTTTCTCGACTCGGGGGCATCGTCACACCTAACCAACTCTCTTGACAACCTAACAATTTCATCTCCATATCATGGCTCCGATGGCATAACCATAGGAGACGGCAGCTCGGTAGGTATTACGAATGCAGGCGCAGGTTTGCTCCAAACGCCTAATCGTAAGCTACATCTTTCAAAACTTTTTCATACTCCCACACTGCAATTTAATTTACTGTCAATTTCTCAGCTCACTAAAGATAATCATATATCCGTTACGTTCGATCCTAACGGTTTTATTTTGAAGGATCTGAAGACACAGGAAGTTCTACTTCGAGGGCCATGTAACAATGGTCTATATCCTATATGCTCTACTACCGCAGGTTCTCAACCACTCCAGAATTCAGCATTGGCAGCCGCAAGATTTTCCTGGCACCATAGATTGGGCCATCCCAATCTACGAACACTCCATTCTATTTCTGTTTCCAATCCAGATTTACATATAGTTGCAAATAAATCTTTGTGTATCTCTTGTAATATGTCTAAAGGACA
>NW_021328977.1:0-209 GCF_001605985.2 Dendrobium catenatum | reverse complement strand
CCTAACTCCCCTTAAACCCTCACATGATCCCCCCAAATACCCTAAACACCCCTAGGGCAAACAAAATTCCCTCCCTTATTCATTTGGTGGGCCCTTTGGGCCCACCCGCCCCCCTTCTTTCCCTTCGGCCGACCACCCAGGCAGGCGGGTTCTTCGCCTGCAGTAAACAAGAGCCGGCCCTTTTTGGGCCGGTGTTGAAGGTGGATGGA
>NW_021328976.1:0-329 GCF_001605985.2 Dendrobium catenatum | reverse complement strand
ATTTGAGTCGTACCCTTTCTGATCATTCCCCTTTACTAATTAATGTTAATAGTAATAAGGTGGGTATGAACTCTAGTTTTAGATTCCAGAATATGTGGCTTACTCATGATTCCTTTCTTGATGTTGTTAGTAATAATTGGTTGACACCTATTTATCCGGATAATGCTATCACTGGTATGTCTAGGCTTTGGGCTAAACTCAAAAGGTTAAAGATGGTTCTTAATTGGTGGAACCGGCATATTTTCAAAAATGTTTTTGCCAATATTAAGGATATGGAAGAGAAAATCAATGGCTTGGAGGATTCTTGCCAAGCTGATCCGTCGCCTGCC
>NW_021328975.1:0-1041 GCF_001605985.2 Dendrobium catenatum | reverse complement strand
AGTATGTTTGTAGTGTTTGGTTTATGTATTCCGTGCTACCATCTGTGCATAATTGTTTGAGTTTGTGTGGTATTTATTTTTCAATCATGAGATGAAAATGAATAAATATTGCTGGCACCTCAGATTTGTATTTCATTGGAAAAATACATATGAATCTTGAAAAATCATCTATAAAGATGAGATAGAATTTATAACCTTGTATTGAGGTTACAGGGGCTAGACCCCATATATCCGAATGAACAAGTTCTAATGGTGCATTTGCACTGGAAGTAGAGAGGGGAAAATGAAGTGTGTGGCCTTTAGCCATTTTGCAGGTATTACACAAATCAAAGAATGTAGGTATCTTGAGATGTTTATTTGTATTTGAAATGACTGTCATGGTACGGGTATGAGGGTGACCGAGTCTGTTGTGCCAGAGTATAGCAGCTTGGTCTTTATTGGTGGTATGGGTATGAAGGGCTGAGTGTTGATGAGTTCTTAGAATAGTTGAAATGGAATATGTCACGACCCGGCCAGGCTAGTCCGATAATAACGGGGCGGGAACAGTCGGTCGTACGAATAACACATATAAAACATAAACAATTTCATTTAAAACTTCAATGTCAGTACATAAACTTCATCCAGAAATGAAAGAGCCACAAATAACATCAAACTGAAGTGTTCCAACTGTTCTTCTCACACAACTATTAAAACATCAAACCACAATAGTTACATAAACTCCAATATCGTTCATACACAGGTACATACTACTAAACTCAAACTCAATAGAAAACATCAAAAGAACCTTTCTTCCTGAGGTCCCATACGACGATAAGTGTAAGGTCGTCGTGCAGCCATCACTTCTCTCCTGAAAAATATTTCAAACGTAGGATGAGCTTACTCGCTCAGCAGGTAATTCATAACTCAGTTAATTTCATAAATAGTATATGTTAAAACTGAGAATTTGAGAGAGAAAAACTTGAAATTATTCATTACAATCTTCCCTATTTATAGATCTATACAGTATATCCTAATGAGGAAATAATAAATTGCAGATTTAGT
>NW_021328974.1:0-232 GCF_001605985.2 Dendrobium catenatum | reverse complement strand
CTGCTCGTAAGGGAATGGAGGGTTACATCTATCTTTTATTGTTTCTTTCATGAGTTGGCTTCCTATGCGCATAGGTCCAGTGTGATTGTCTACATTGGAGAACAGACACCGTCTGGGTTGACGATTCACTATGCATTTTGCCAAATGAATGACCAGAAGAAGAGGAGGAATTAGTAGAAGGTTATCAAAGTAAATATTCAAGTATAAAACTCGAGTACTTTTATCTAGCTTC
>NW_021328973.1:0-1167 GCF_001605985.2 Dendrobium catenatum | reverse complement strand
CACGTGTCAGTAATGCCCTAACTAATGCCATATGTTCATCATTGCAAATTGATTAGTTGATTTTCCCCTCACTGAGCCACACAAATCCACTCTCATGGAGAGAACCGAAGTCCTACTAACCAAGGAAGCCAAACAATCATCATCGACTTGTTTAATGAAGAATTTCCATCAACTTGCTTCACTACGGGTTGTTCTCAAATCACACCATAACAGCCCAACAAAATGCTATTCCTAAACTCAAGACATTACCTCACCTTCAACAAAAAATACTAAAAATAAAATAAAGAATCCGCTTCATACAAAAGTTCACACAATCAAAATAACGAGGTAAACTTGAAAACAAAGTAAAGAAAATCTACAATTCGCCACAAGAGTATACAGGAACCTAAAAACCTTTACTACTTTGAATAAAATTTTACCAAACATTACAAATTTTCTATTACAAAAAGTGCATAATCTACTCATCCCCAAGAAAAATCTTACATAAATTACCTTATTAAAGCTTGAGAGGCACAACTCCTTTCTTTGCTAAGTATTGCATAATGAAGCACTCGAAAATAAATTCACTCCACCTTGTTGGTCAAGGAAGCAGAGAGCTGCCACTATCTCGGCGTAGAGCTCTAACACTTACCTATGCAATAAAGAGACCTCATAACTTGATCCAATTGCCCTCTATGAGGCCCAAGGTCCTTCTCTAAGCATGACTTGGATGTTAAGAATATTCTCCACCAAACTACTCGCTCAACAAGGTCGCCCAAGGTAAGCGGCCCCTAAGTAAGGACTTTAATGACTAGGTTACCTGTTGAGGAAGATAGAATAGGATTTACTGTAGTCGCCATGGGTGGAGGTGGTGTTATCTCCTCAGCATGCTTGCCCTCTGTTGACCTCATTTTTGTATGAGGTCACTCTTGATTCCTTCCTAAGTCCTAGATCCTAGGATCTTCCTAGCTCCTAGCCCTTAGGCCCAGTCCAATTCTTAAATTCAATCCAAACCTAGAATCCTTAGGCTAAAGACTTAGGTCCTAAAGCCCCTTTTAGGTGATTTTTCCATCAACTTGAAATCCTGTCAATTGGCATCTAATTCAGGGTCTGTCAATTCTATATTGATGCGACATACCTATAGGGTCAAACCTCCAAATTTGAACTCATTTGGAGGACTTTAACACC
>NW_021328972.1:0-206 GCF_001605985.2 Dendrobium catenatum | reverse complement strand
GTAGATGAGAAAGAAGGGTTGAGGATCAGTAAAAATTGAGAAGTTTTATTTGGTTTAACAATAGAAATTGGTAATCGAAGAAGAGTGCAAGGTAGAATTGAAAAGACGAATCATCAAAGATGTAAGTAATGCAAATTAAATTTTAAAGGCAATTTTTGTTAATTTATAATTGTATACTGGTAAATGGTTGAATTAAAGAAAAATAT
>NW_021328971.1:0-279 GCF_001605985.2 Dendrobium catenatum | reverse complement strand
GCTATTAAGGAGTGTTTTCGTTTACATCCTAATTTGCATAAGGAGAAAAATGGGCAGAATGAAAATGGTAAAATGGCTAGTATGGTTCCTGTTGTTCCTTGTCCTTCGGTTGAAAACAATTTGGTTAATTCTGACAAGGATTTGGGTGCTGCTAACAGCGGTAATGAGGTGGATGTTAATGGTAATTTTATTTCTGCTATATCTAATGCTTCCAAACCGGTTCCTAAAATGGCTAGTATGGGTCCTGTTGTTACATGTCCTTCGGTTGAAAACAATCTG
>NW_021328970.1:0-281 GCF_001605985.2 Dendrobium catenatum | reverse complement strand
ATAAATTGAGCATTTAATTAATTTTTAAATCAATTTAAAATAAAAAAGAACTGTGACTAATGATTGCGACTACCACCACTATCTAATATGTAGTCGGCCACACATCGCACTCTCGGGGACGACTTAACCATATAAGTAGATGTGATCCTCAGTTGGATCAACAACATGAGAAACATAAAGGCAAGATCATGCCACATAGGACAAATTAGACTAGACACAGCGCAATCGAGCCCTGCGGACTCTCGCGTGTTTTGGTTTGAGTGACATGGCAGCATCTGGGC
>NW_021328969.1:0-216 GCF_001605985.2 Dendrobium catenatum | reverse complement strand
GAGGGAATTAATTTGGATTGATTGGATTGGAGAGAGAGAGAGGGGGCCGGCCATGCAAGGGGCTTGATTGGGGGGATTAGGGAATCCTTTCCAAACTTAGGATCTAAATTATGGAAAGAGGATTAGATGAAAATCTCTGATTAATTTCAGATTTGAGAAGATTGTTTAGTTTCTAAATTAATTGTATCTTGCTATTTTCCTTGCATCTACTAGTAA
>NW_021328968.1:0-225 GCF_001605985.2 Dendrobium catenatum | reverse complement strand
AGTATTATTTAATCTTAATAGTGCTTAAATTAGATTCTAATTAGAGATTAATTACATTAGAAAATCTAGTCTTTCTAGATGTAAAAAATTATTTATAACTTGTTGTAATTAGAACTTTTAAAATTCATGTCTATTCATTTAGACTACATAAAAGTTAATATTATTATTGCAATTCAGATGTTTTTCTTTTTTGTATTTCTTTGCTCAAGTGATATTTATGCACTT
>NW_021328967.1:0-528 GCF_001605985.2 Dendrobium catenatum | reverse complement strand
CATTGATTGTTGAGGCCCGAAGAACTCCTCCAAGAGAGAGGCTATCGTCTGTTGTGATGGCCAAACGAGGAAATTACCAATGCCAAGCTCCGCGGGAAGCACATCGGGGCGTGACACTTGGACCTCGTGTTCAAGAATCCGTCGCCGAAAGGGCCCAGTGGAAAGGCAAACAAGTTTGGAGGCCGAAGCCTCGAAGAGAAAATATCTTGGAAGAAAGGATTAGTTTAGGTGTGACATCCGGAGCAGCTTCCCGGAGATCCGCCCCTGCTAACAAAACTCGTCAGAGATGGGTCCAAAAGAAGGCCCATAATGACGACAATTATAATGACGGTCGACATCCTGGAGAGTCTTCCAGGAGATCCCGTCATTCTCCTACTACAACCAAAGAGGAATTTCACTTTGATCGTAGTCCACGGGTTGAAGAAATAGTCATCCCAAATCAAGAACCTGAAATTCAGTGGCGCCGTCGCTCAGAAATTTAGGTGCAAAATGAAGAAAAAGAATATAACGATGATGACACTATGGAAA
>NW_021328966.1:0-348 GCF_001605985.2 Dendrobium catenatum | reverse complement strand
ATTGGCAATTTGAAATAGAATTGATAGACGTTTTAACAAATTTTTTTGGAAAGGTGTTAGTAGGCATACTAAAATTCTTTGTACTTCTTGGGACAAGTGTTGTGGCATTTTGGATGAGGGTCTCTTGGGGTGTAAGAGTTTCCTTGACTTGGCCCATGCTTTTTCTTTCAAGTTGTGGTATAACTTTTGTGCTAAAGTCAGCCTCTGGGCTAAGTTTATGTTTGATGTGTATTGTGTGGGTAGGCACCCGACTATCTGTTATTTTAACAAAGATGATTCTAAAGTGTGGCAGAGACTTTGAAAAGTTAAGTGGATGGTTAAACCTCATCTCCCCTGGGGAGTTGTTGG
>NW_021328965.1:0-244 GCF_001605985.2 Dendrobium catenatum | reverse complement strand
TTACTTCCTTTATATTGAAAAATATAAAGGAAGAGTATGCGCTTATTTTTCAGCCATCCATTAATTGAAACAAAGCATATGTTGTCTGAGAGCAAGTTAAAATAGCAGTATTTTGTGTAGGTCCTTTTAAATCCGTGGGTTTAATATCATAGTGAAATTTTTAAATTATAGTAAATTTTTTACAATTTTAGTAAAATTAGAGAAATAGTTATATCAATTACGCTATATAAAATTTCAACATTAT
>NW_021328964.1:0-316 GCF_001605985.2 Dendrobium catenatum | reverse complement strand
AGGCTAATTATGTTGTTATGAGGGGGAGATATGTTTTGTTTGTTTGCTATATTTTTCTTCTTTAGGCTTCCTAATAACGTCTAGGTTGATTGAAAGAGCTCATCTATCTCTTAAATAGTAGATCACTTGTATCTTTCATTATTGTTCAAGTATTAATAAAAAAAATCATCACCTATCTTTGTGCTCCTGCATTTCTTCTTATTTATTGAGCTGTTTTAACGTTGAAATTGTATCAGATAGTTTTCTTATTGCTTTCTAAAACATTTTTTTAATTCAAAATTTTTTTCAAACAACGAAAAATTAATGACAAAAAATT
>NW_021328963.1:0-319 GCF_001605985.2 Dendrobium catenatum | reverse complement strand
ATACCCAAAAGTTTGAATTAGATTATTTGGGTTTTAGATTCATTACAATTTATTTAGTAGTTTTTCCTAAAACATTTGGGGCTTACGACTTCAGTAAGAAGTTGCCCGAAAGTAGGTCTTACAACCTAATCCTATAGACTAGGATGACCAAGTGAGGGGTCTAGGTATATTATCACCTAAACACTTCCCTCCAATATCGGACTTACGACTTCATTAGAAGTGGCCGGGGTTTTAATTGAGGGTTAGGAGTTAGGTCAATTTTTGCCTAAAATTTCCCCCTTAAGGTCGGGCTTACGACTTTCCTACGAAAGTTGCCGGA
>NW_021328962.1:0-208 GCF_001605985.2 Dendrobium catenatum | reverse complement strand
GCACACAATCATATCATGTCATTTCAGAACAAATCCGGTCAATTTCAAAAATCGTACGAAAATCCAGCGGCATAACGGCAGTATACGAAATTTACACAAAAATTCCTAAATTCACAAATTACCAAATTAGCATAAAATATTCACAACAACATTGCAATACTTTTATACTATTGCCCAGACAATTTCAGACTTCATCAGAAATTACAGT
>NW_021328961.1:0-402 GCF_001605985.2 Dendrobium catenatum | reverse complement strand
GATAATTTTAATTACTTAATTATTATTATAATTAATGCTAATTATAAAAGATATATGACAGTAAAAAAAAAGAGAGAAATGCTTCTCTTCTCTCTCCTCGATCCTCAAGCCAGTATCTACAACCTCGCCAAGGTATAACTCTCTAACCCTAAAACTCCGAGAACCCATTTCAACGCATTCGTCGAGACAAAACGACCACCTATACACGCTTTTCTTAGCGTGGTGGGAGGGAGTGCGTCACGACGCTTGCGACGAAGCGGGTAATCACCTAAATTCCTTCTTCGAAGTTCGTATCGCCTTGGAAACCCCGCCTATACACGCTTTTCTTAGCGTGGTGGGAAGGGATCCCGGTGCGATGCGCACGATGAAGCGGGGATACCCATAAGTACCCGCTTGCGGGGA
>NW_021328960.1:0-474 GCF_001605985.2 Dendrobium catenatum | reverse complement strand
TCGAGAATACGAACCCAACAACATCAAATTCGACTCAATCCGAGCTCAAATGGGTCCAAATCAAGGGCCCGAAGCATTGTTGGAAGGTTCGAACCATAATTTGGATTACCGAACGGTTTCCAAATATGACATGCTTATAGTTGAATTGAGCGGCTTGACGAGACGAATCCAACCAGCACAAGATCACAAAATTACAACATCATTAAGACATTCAAATGTGTAGCAAACAGTCCACAATCAAGGGATTTAACATCGACCATCTATCCAAACAACTCCTTATTTATCCTTGATATTCCTTCCATTTACGGGCCATGTCACTATAGGAAATCTATAAATAAACCATTCCTTCCTCTTGAAATGGAACCCCAAGCCAAAGGAAACAAGAGAGAGATCAGATATCGCTCTTTCCTCCTTGCTCCTCCTCAACCACAGTCCGTAGTTCCGTTGGGCCATCATCTAATGCCGGAATTCCGA
>NW_021328959.1:0-845 GCF_001605985.2 Dendrobium catenatum | reverse complement strand
ATTATTGCAATTATTTCTTCATGTGTAGTAATAAAGGATTTAATTTTATTTTTTTTAGTGGCCAAGAAGTTTACTACCTTAATATTAATGGAGGCTTTGTTAAATCAAACAACATTAAAATCATTATCTATTATCTCACTCAAAGGTTCTAAGCGCTTCGACCACACACATCCTAAACAATAAGTTTGGAGTCTCATCTCGTCCTCCTTGCTTATCTCTTTGTGAAAAATCCATGTTATCAGCCAGTGAATATCATATTGATACCTGATATAAGCTTACTAAGGTTTCATTTGGGATGACTTTCTTACTGATTTATGAAATAGCTTTTTAGTACAAAATTTTTTAGTTTAAGAAATTTTTGCACTAGAAAGCTGTTTTAAGAAAGCTATAAAAAAGTTGTTTCAAATGAAGCCTAAATCTATAACTTATATACATAGGGTTACAAATTTAATTTATTGATGTTGCCAACATAGAGCTTTTGTTGGTTCCAACTGGGAATGACAATGAGGAACAAGATGTTGTTCATCACTACGTTTGGAGATATATGTGTTGAGATCAATGATATTTTATAAAAAAAATTTTACATGAATTTTTACATCTGAAGCCTTCATGTGTACCATTATTTCTCACATATAATTTTTTGGTGGGTGTCTTGTACATGTTTGTGCTCAAAGAAGATATTGTTTGACGTGCTTCGAGAGTATAACATTTTAAAGAGTTTACCAAATTTAATAATAAAAAATTAAAATCACAAAAAATATAAGGAAATCTCCATTTAAAACATTAAAACATATAGGCATAATAAAAATCCATAATATCAAAATATGAAATATAAGAATTTTTGT
>NW_021328958.1:0-218 GCF_001605985.2 Dendrobium catenatum | reverse complement strand
TAAATGAATATTATTAAATCATAAACCAATAATTCAATTAAAATTATACACGAATGAATCATTATTTTGCTCAGAGATTTCGATTTTTACTTCTGTTATTTAAGATTTTTGTTCCTCGTTAGGATGAACTCTATTGTAAAATAATTAAATTCTTTAATACTTATTGTTAATTAGTGATCCATAATTAATTTCTATTGTTTTAAATTATGAGATATCAT
>NW_021328957.1:0-318 GCF_001605985.2 Dendrobium catenatum | reverse complement strand
CAGCTTAAGGAAAACCAGTCGGATTTAGCTGAGCTTCATAGGAACACCACGGAGAGATTTGATGCACTTGAGCGAGCTAGAGAAAACCCTACTCCCTACACCTCATCTAGACCACCTTCTATGTATGGGGATGATACTTACCCGTATGAGAGGCCACATCGGGCCAATCATCGAGCTCCCTACCATGGACATGACCCACGTCATGATCTTGGTTTGGATGGTAGGCATCACCGTGCCAATCATCGTGCTACCTACCACGGCCATGATCTCGATGCACCACTGATGAAGAACATTAAGGTTGATGCTCCTACCTTCGAT
>NW_021328956.1:0-231 GCF_001605985.2 Dendrobium catenatum | reverse complement strand
CTAATAAAATGCTTGACTTTAATTAAATATCATTTCAGCCCAAAATATAAAGCCCAATACTTATATTAAGTTGGGACACTTCCGGATGGTTCTGGAATCTCAAAGTGTCCCCTACTCTTCTCCATTTGATTCTGTTAATAACTGCTTAATTTTGATCCATTCCCTGTTGAATTTCCAAAATTCCTATCTTTTTAATATCACTCCTAGAAATTCTAACAAAATTTCTGCCGT
>NW_021328955.1:0-1631 GCF_001605985.2 Dendrobium catenatum | reverse complement strand
GTTCTGATCAAGCTCTCCGCCACTCTTGCCCCCGCCGCCGACAACCGCCACACCGCCAACACTTCCTCCACCAGTTCCAGCGCCAGAAACGTCGCCGCCGGCATTGCCTCCAGCTCCAACAAAGCAAGCACCTGCACCAGCACCTCTGCTTCGGCCGGTGTTGGCGCCGGCTCTGGCGCCAAAGGGAGGAAAAAAGCATAAGAAGAAAAGGCATAGGAAGAAGAAGGCACCGGCACCGGCGCCGGCGGCACCGCCGCAATCTTCTTTGTCGGACGAGGATATCACGGCGCCAGCGCCGCAACCAGATCACGTACATCATTACCTTCTCTCTAATTAATCATTATTAGTCTTTAATTAAAGTTTATAGTATACTAATTACAAATTAAAATTGCCAATTTTTTTAATAAGAATATTTGAGCTAATTTTTTGATAAAGGACACTAAAATTATTTTATTTGGCTGATTTTCTTTATTGCAGAATGGAAGTATAGCTGTACAAGGAAGATGCGCAAGAACAATGATGCCCATTGTTGTGCTCTTTGCAGTTGTCAGTTGAAGTGTATTATTTCTGCAATTTTTTTCTTATTTCATTTATATTGAAAAATTATTTCATTATATTGTTATTTAAAAAAATGTTCAATTTTTATAGTTATTAGAGCCTTGGCTTCATTTGTAATAAATGTAAAATATGGTGGATTAGTTTTAAGTGTTATGTATGTAAAAATTCCTTGAATTTTATGTTAAACATTGCAAACTGATTTCTTTTGTATTTTAAAATGAATGAAAATAAAAAATTTTCATTATTTTTTTATAATTTTTTGTAAATGAAAGCTCTTCAAGAATGTGAAGAGCATTAATTAGACACTTCATATCTCAGTTCTTACTTAGCCTTTGGCATTTTCAAGGCTCATCACACCTCCATGATCTTCAGTCTAATATTTTTATAAAGTTACAACACCACCATACCATAGATTTAGAATGAAAAAAGAGGAAACTTTGTAACTATGTTCTTTATTTATTTTATTGAACTTCTCACTGTACATCAAATACCTTAAAATTATTCATACAAATGGATTTGGCTGTGAAGTAAGTCACAGCATCAGCATAACGAAAATGAAGAAGCTAAGCATGCTCTTGCTTCCCATTCCTCTTATTACCTTCTTCAAGAGCAAAATTGCATCCTGATACGGCGTCTTGGATGGAAAGAAATATCCATTCCTTTCCAACAACATCAATGAAACCAGCTGCCATCAGCTTCTCCACCACTTGCCCCCTTGGATTTGTTATTGCCATCTGTACGTGTAATTTAATAGATTTGTTTCTTCTTTTTTCACAGGTTCTCTCAATTAAATTTGGAAATTAGACTTGCCTGGATCATCTTCTTGCCAAGCATCCTATAGACTTCAAATAGCATTCCGATGCCAGTGTTGTCAATGGCAGCCACGCCTGCAAATTATAATGCGTGTGGGCATTAATGGCCAATATTTATGCGAATACATAAAAGAAAAAAATTACTACATAAAAAAGTATGCAAAACTTTTTTTTTTAGATTTAGGGTATGTTTGAGAGAGCTTTCTTAATGCAGTCTAAAAGGAAAAAAAGTGACTAACCACCCATATCAAATATAATGTA
>NW_021328954.1:0-274 GCF_001605985.2 Dendrobium catenatum | reverse complement strand
TTTTAAATTATTTAAATAAATTAGTTTTTTTAAAAAAAATATATAAAGAAATCAGAGTAGTTCGCTTATTCCCGTCTCCATTGTTCGTTGCTCTTCCCCTTTGTCTCCTTCGTGTACAGGTAGAGGTTTGAATGAGTCGCTAAATAACTTCTTCGTCTCCTTCAATGATGTTCCTTCCCATAATATCCAAAATCCCACCTCCACACCGTTCGTCTGCTCAATCGGAAGTAATGACGACGCGGGCTTCCTCATTGCCAAGGTAGCCATTTTTCTT
>NW_021328953.1:0-4487 GCF_001605985.2 Dendrobium catenatum | reverse complement strand
GAGGCAACTTCGACCCAATCTAGTCAAAAAGATCCTCCGCATGCTTTCTATATCAATGTGATATATCAAGGAACAATCTCAAACAAATGCAAGATACTGTCTGATCAATAATAAGCTTTCATACAGTCCCTATTGCGCGTCTACTCCTGTAAACAAAGTCTTAATCTCGACCTCAAAAAGGCGAGTAACGGTCTAAAATAACCATTTCTTTCATCTTGATTCGAATATACGCGGCGTTCGCCCCCCCCCCCCCCCCCCAATCAAAGCAAAATCAATCCCAGGGGATTCATTTACCTCTTCCACACAGGGTTACTGTCGTCGAGCAAAGGTCTGACATGGCCAACTCGAAAAGGTTCTCCACATCCTTGAGTGGATTCTCCCTACCTCTTCCACACAGTTAACGTCGTCGAGCAAAGCTCCCGACATACAATCTCGAAAAAAGTCTCACATTCTTGGTGATCTCTCGACCTCTTCCATACAGGTTAACTCATCGAGCAAAGGCCTGACATACAACCTCGAAAATGTCTCCGATATACAAACCTCGGAAAGGTCTGCACATCCTTGGTGATTTCTCTCACCTCTTCCACACAATAACTCATCGAGCAAAGCTCGAGCATACAACCTCGAAAGGTCTCACATCCTTTTGGTGGATTCTCTCGACCTCTTACACACAGGTTGAACGTAGTCGAGCAAAGGCTCTGATATCACCTCGGAAATGGTCTCACATTCTTGGTGATTCTCTCGAGCTCTTCCACACGTGTTAACATCTCGAGCAAGAGGCTCCGACTACAACCTCGGAAGTCTCACACCTGGTTATTCTCTCGACCCTTCCACCACAAGTAACGTCATCGAGGCAAAGGATTCGACATAAACCTCAGAAAGGCTCACATTCCTTGGTTGGGATCTCTCGGCCTCTTACCACACAGGTTACATCATCTTTAGCAAAGGCTCCGACATACAACATCGGAAGTCTCACATCCTTTGTGGATTCTCTCGACCTCTTCCACACAGCCGTTAACGTCATCGAGCAAAGGCTCCGACATACACTCGGAAAAGTTCTCCACATTTTTTTTTTTTTTTTTTTGCTCCCTTGGTGGTTCTCATCGACCTTCTTCCACACAGGCTAATTCTCTTAGTAAAGCTCTACATACAACCGTCGATAGTCTTACATCTTTGGTGGATTCTCTCCGACCTCTTCGACATAGGTTAACGTTCATCGAGCAGGCTCTGATGATACAACCTCGGATAAAGGTTATATATTCTTAATGAATTCTCTCAAGCATCTCCATTAGATTTTTAACAGATGAAAAGTCTCAAAAAATGTCATTGAATTACATAGTAAAGAGATGTACATCAAGTTATTTTTGCAAAAAATCTGAAAGAAAAAAAAAGTAACAGTGGCGTCACTCGGATACAATCCACTTCATCAAGAAACAACACGTGACTTCAAAATAATTAAAAATCTTAGTGGATTCAATCTGAACTTCTCTCTACTACATATCAAGCATCTCCTATGACTTCTTAATCAAAGAAAGATTACAAGTTGTCTTCTTCAGACCTCTACCAGTTGATACTTATTACATATATCGCCAAATATTGCGCATAACAACAATGCTCCGCCCCTTGAATAAGGGTATCTATTCGGCCAAACTTTCGTAGGATGCTATTTATCTTTGCAAATGCAACTAGACCACCGTCATTCCATTGGCTCTTTTGCCCTGATGTTCGTTGTCGGTCATTTACTTCGTATAAGCCATCATCGGTCTTCTCGCTTCGACTCTACTTGCAACGCACCCTCAAACCTCTCTCCTTTGGCTTCGACACTTTGGTTTGTTGACTGCTAATGGCTTCAACTCGATCGTCCATCGCCAGAAAAACTTCTGTTCAAATTGGCCACTGAAATTCTCTCAATCTGCTCATCACTTCTGGTTCTCCTCCAAGATGCTAAATCGTCAATCTTCTTAAATCACCCTCACATGACAATCAGTAATTGATCTTCTTCCGTTGAGGTTGTCTATTAAGAAGATGCTCTCATCGTGACTTCTTCTATACAAAATAGGGGCACTGAAGCTTAGATAGGGGAATCCTCCTATCACGACATGGGAATGCCTCCAATGCAAGAAGAAGGGCGGAAGATATCCCCTAACTTCTGCACGAGAAGGAGGGCGCTAAGTCGAGCATGAGAAAATTTCTCACTCGAAATGAGCGAAAGCCTCAAACCGTCGGAAAGCTAGAGGGGCAGAGAAGTCCCGCTAACTTCTGCACCGAGGAATGCCCTAAGTTGAACAGGAAAAATTTACCCAACTCAAAATTAGCGGAAGCTCCCGTCAAAAAAACCAGAGGGCGGAAGAAGTCCTCTAACTTATGTGCAGAGGAGCGCTATAGTCGAGCAGAAAATTTTCCACTCGAAAATTAGCTGAATGCCTGAACCGTCAGGAAGAAAGCCAGAAGGCGGAAAAAGAATCCCTAAACTTCTGCGCAAGAGAGGGCGCCAAGCGAGCAGGGAAATTTTCCACTCAAAAATAACAAAAAGCCTTCAACTGTCAAGAGCTCAGAGGGAGAAAAGAGAAGGTGCTCAAGTCTCCTTAAAGGCTTTAGAGCGTTATTATAGGTTTTTTGAAGAAGAATGGGAAGTTATGCCATTTTTGGATTTTTCTTATTTTCAAAATTTTTTGGACCCAAAAATAGCAAAAAAGAGTTATTTCGGCTAGTGGACCCACTTAAGCGGTGCAGCAATCAGCCTCCCAAAATGACGCGACCAGCGCACCAATCCTACGGGCACGCACGCGCGGATCGCGGCTCGGCCGCACATGGCAACACGGCCGCCACGGCAACGGCAGCCGCAAGCAGTGCTGCCGAGCTCAGGCACAAAAAACCTGCCCAGGCGAGCGCGGTTCAGCCCAGGCGCAGGAGTGCAATCCTGCCCAGCCCAGCGCAGAGCCGATCCAACGGTTGCGCTGCGGGACGCTGCCCGGTTCTGCGCGCCGCCAAGACCGGCGGGCGGCCAAGCCGGTTTGGGCCGTTCGGCTGCCCAACCCATTCCGGGTCCGTTTTTCACCACGAAAAGACCAAATCGTACGTTTTTGGGGTCCCCGTACACGTTTTTTGATGTTCCGGACTCAATTTTGACACTTCCAAAGCTCAACAAGACCTTACGACCAAATTTGTGCAAACGTTCAAATCTCTGAACGTAATTTTTGCAGTTCGAAAAATCTAAAATTTCGGAACAAGTATTTTTGGACTCCTGGAGTTTCGACGTCCAAAAATAAGGGAGCAACTGATACGTCATCTCAAAATTATCTTGATCGGGCACGAATCTCAAGGCACAAAGCTAGCTGGAAACTTCAAAAATAAAATCTGAGAGCTCCTGAACTCCGATTTCAGCGAGCTTACAGTCAAACTGAGCGTCTCGGAAACAAGAACCCAATGACACCAAATTCAACCCAATCCTAGCCCAAATAGGTCCAAATCAAGGACCTGAAGCATCATTTGTAGGTTTAAACCGCAATTTGAGTTACCAAACGGTCTCCGATTTTAACGAGCTTATACTCAAATCGAGCGGCTCGACGAGACAAATCCAACGAGCTTAAGATTGCTGAATTCCGACATCATTAAGGCCTCCAAATGTCTAATGAACGGTGCACGATCGAAGGGTTCAATATCGGCCGTTCATTCAAACCACTCCTTATTTGCCCCTGATCTCACGACTATTTACGAGCCATGCCACTCTAGAAAAACTATAAATAGATCCCTCATTCTTCACAAAGGGGACTCAAGTGAAGAGAGAGAAGAAGAAGGGAAGAAGAAGAGAAATAGGAAAAGGAGAATCCTCTCCTCCTCGACCACCGCAGGAGCTCTTCCCGCCGCATGAATACGCCAGAACTCTGCCGGATATTCGGGAGAACGCCAGAATTCTGCCCAACTTCCATGGGATGCAGAAATTCTTCTCAATTAACGACAGAGTTCCCTCCTAACGCCGACACTCCTCCCAAGTGATGCCAGAGTTCTCCTCATCCACCAACAGACGTCAGACTTCTACCTGACACCTGACCTTCACTCTTCACCAAGTTTCTATCCGATGCTGAACTTCTACCGGTTATCGGAATTTCGCTGGACGTATATCCGAATATAGATTTTTTTTCCATTGTTGGACTTCTACCTGACGCCGTCCTTCTGACTTTCATCGTCAGACACAGTCCTTCCAGCCTCCCTTACAAGGCAACTGTCCTTCTGACCTCCGTCGCCAGCCGACTACGGTTCTCCTGACTTATGTCGCCCACCGACTACGGTCCTTCTGACTTACGTCGCCCACTGACTACAGTCTTTTCGATCTCCGTCGCCCTCCGACTACGATCCTCCTGACTTATGTCGCCCGCTGACTACAATCTTTCCGACCTCTGTCGCCCGTCGACTACGGTCCTCACGACTAAACGAACATGTCAATAGTGATTCTTTATATTCACATCATATAATGTACTCTATAAAAT